>NC_092337.1:389017500-389317500 GCF_046630445.1 Rutidosis leptorrhynchoides
AATAAAAGAATTATGCTTATTTAAACTTCCGTAATCATGATGTTTGACGTGTTGATTTTAGTTTTATGCCCATGGGTTAATTGTCCTTTGTCCTGGATTATTTAATATGTCCATACGGATTTGTCCATAATAGTCCATCAGTCATAAATATAAAGAGCGAAAGCCTTCGTCAAATTATTCTTATTCCCGAAGTCAAATATTCCAACTAATTGGGGATTCGAATTGTAACAAGGTTTTAATACTTTGTTTAATGAATACACCAGGTTATCGACTGCGTGTAAACCAAGGTTTTACTAACTTTGTTAACAATTACACCAATTACCCTTGAATGTAATTCACCTCTGTTTCAACAAGTCTATTAACTATTAATCCAGTTCCGTGTCCGGTAAAATGAATAATTATTGGTATTTATAGATATCTCGCCCACCGTACCCAGTCAAGCGTATGTGGTTATATATAAATACGTCGAATTATAAGTTTGTATATTAAATTAACAAGGTATTGTTTAGTTAATATAAAACCCATTAATAGCGCATAGTCTAATTTCCACAAGTGTCGTTCTTTTGTCCAAACCCCAATTATGGTACAAAGCCCAATTACCCAATTTTAGTAATTAGCCCAACATCATAATTACTTCGGATTAAATAAGCATAATAATAACTTAGCTACGAGACATTAAATTAAAAAGGTTGAACATAACTTACAATGATTAAAAATAGCGTAGCGTTACACGGACAGAATTTCGACTTACACCCTTACAACATTCGCTAACATACCCTTATTATTAGGATTAAAATTAAAATTAAAATTAAAATTAAAATATAAATATAAATATATACGATATAGATAGAGAGATGGATATTTTTGGTAATTTTTTCGATCAGAATTCGTTTGCTTTTATAGGGAGTTTCAGAAATTGGGGCTCCGCGACTCGCGGCCCATTTTGCCTTCAAACTCCGCGAGTCGCGGAGTTTGTAAATACAGCTCACCAGCTTTTGGAGTCTTTCTTGCCGACGATTTATTTATAAATATAATATATATATATATAATTAATATAATTAATTATATATATATTATATTTATATACATAGTTAACTTGTACTTTTTAGTCCGTTGCGTCGAGCGTTGAGAGTTGACTCATGTCCCGGTTCCGGATTTTCGAACGTCCTTGCGTACAATTTTATATTTTGTACTTTGTGTTTTGAATCTTGTACTCTTGTAATTTCGAGACGTTTCTTATCAATAATTGGAACCTCTTTGATTGTCTTTTGTACTTTTGAGCTTTTTGGTCGTTTGCGTCTTCAATTCGTCGAATCTGTCTTTTGTCTTCACCTTTTATTATTTAAACGAATATCACTTGTAAATAGAACAATTGCAACTAAAAGCTTGTCTTTCTTGAGGAATAATGCTATGAAATATATGTTCGTTTTTAGCATTATCACTTATGAAGAAAAAGATACGCGTACAGGGTATTTGACTGTTTTTCTTAAATTTTCTATTTAGTTCTTCATTTTGCATTGATATATAATTGATAATTGATAATGGTAGTGATGAATTTGATGGTTTTTCAATAAAATAGAACCGCTCGTTTGATTTATAGCAACTAGATGGGTCGATATTGTAGACAGAAACCGAAAAAGAAGAAAAAAAATTATATTAAAAGCAGATTACAAATATGTTGAAGATAATAATAATGTGTAAAGCTGATTCACGATTACAGAAAAGATAATGGAATGACCTAAATTAGGTATATGTCGTGTTTCTTTTTTTTTTTCATTTATTTAATATTACTGATTAAAATTTTATTATTAATAATAATTATTATATTAATAATAATAATCCTAATAATAACAATAACAAATAATAATAATGATATTACTAATACTAACAATATTGATAATAATATTAGTAATGATAATACTCCGAATAATAAAAATGATAATAATATGAATTATGTTAATAATAATAATAACAATATCAATAATAATAAATAATAGATAATAATAATATTACTAAAATTCAAAATAATATTTATAATTAAATTTAATAAGTACATATAATAACATTTATTGATTATTTAATATTTACACATTTTATATGTATATTTAAATATATACATTTTTTATTTACAGTTATTTGTTCGCTAATCATTGGAAATTAGTCGAAATTTTCCGGGTTGTCATAGTACCTACCCGTTAAAAGAAATTTCATCCCGAAATTTAGTTATTGCCATCAGTCGGCGTTGTTTGTAAACAGGCGAGGATATTTTCATTTTTATTTGATTTCCACGTTCCCAGGTATACTCGGGGCCTTGCATGAATTCCAACGAATAGAATATTGTATTGTTTCGAGCGTTTAAATCTTACGATTAATTAATTCTACGAAGTGCATTTTATTATTAATGCGGAGGTTATATAAAGGATTTAACAAGAGTATCATTGATTAGGTTTTCTCAGAAAGAGATGATGACGCTATACAAGCATTTCAATACACATGAAATGGGTTATGAATAATAGTGAGCTTATTTAAACCTTGAACGTTTATGCCACAATATTAGGGTAGACAAAATAGAGAGGAGTTCGTGAAAATCACGGTCTTGAAATTTAATAGAGATCGCCATTGTTTACAACAAGAATGATGAATATGAGTTGAAAAATAGAGTTTTATCAACATTGGGTAATATGGATGAAACGATTCGATTACAGGAAGAGTATAAACGAAGCTATCACAAAAGAGTGAAATGAGGAAATATCTGTTTGCTTTAACTTTTAACGTAGTCACGATTGATTTCCAAAATTCAAGGGATTAAAGGAAATCTTTGAAATCTTTATAAGATTTGATTCTCCGATAATTAAGGAATTTGGGATTTTCTTTGATTAAATGCGGTGAATTGCCTCGATTGTTGTGCCTGGAATTTTGCTATAAATTAGCTTCTTTTATTTCATTATCTTCACCACTTCTATACTTTCTTCCTCAATTCATACTTCCAAAAGATTTATTAATATGCTCCATCCAGTTCTAATTCTGGATATAGTCCTGACTTTTATATCTATCGTTCTTCTTTTTCATCTGTCGCCGGAAGAGTCAGTTTACTTCTACTGTGCTCTTGGATTTATAGTGTTTTTAGTTCTCCCGTGTCTTTATATTGCTATACGCATTGATATACACGGTTTGTAATTTTGGTATTGTTATCGGGCTTTATATTTTCCTTATATGTCGAAGCTCTATTCTCTTGTTTTCTCTTCTCGACTTTAAGTAAAGCGAATAATGGTCCAGAATTCGTAGGTATGAAGTTTCAAATGAACCTAATGTTCTAAGCAGGAAGGAACGTAATATCATGAATTGATTTGTTAAATTACCATAATCACTGAGGATAGAACTATCAAGAATATAGGTTCTTGATATGTTCAGAGGTTAAGTAGAATGTAAGAGTCGTGTAACATGGCAAATGATGATTATAAAGTCTATGAATCATCAACTTCCATTAAAAATTTAGCATGACTTACTGTAATATAATCACGTTGGCCTGACGTCATTATACTATACTAACTCATGCTTCAATTCCCAACACTTCTCCAGAAATCATTCATAATTTAAACTTGAATTTTACAGAATATAGAAACTAAAACAGTTTCCTTTATGATGCAATAAATATATCGTAAAAAGATAATTAATTGCGGACAAGAATCGTTATGAAGATATCTTCAGAGATATAGAGGATATTTATAACGAAAGATACGATGATTTTATAATCGAGGAAAATTCTTCTGTTGAAATTTAGAATGCGTAAAGAGATCTTCGGTGATATCCATCAGAAATCGAATCATCTAGATTCTTTATGTATAGGTTTAATCTTCGTGATTTGTCAACAGCCTCCTTCATGGGTACCAAGTTTTCTTTTGAGCTTCTCCACCATACCATTCTTTATTATCAAGCTTTTGGTCATTAAGACACTCTACAGCTTTTGCTGCTTCGTCAGCATTCTCAAAATTTAACGAATCTGAATCATTGATTATAGTTCTGAGGTGTTTTCAAGAATTTAGAGTTGAAGTGTTTATGCGTATGATGTATCCATCAATGTGTCATACCCCGTCCAAATCCTCTTGAACGAATACAATAACATCTGGTACCATTGCGATGAACGGACCTCTATATGCCATGAACGACTCCATGTAATATCTTTAAAATGAGCAAATACACAGTGGAAGATTTCTTTCAGACCTGAGAATAAACATGTTTGAAAAGTATCAACCAAAAGGTTGGTGAGTTCATAGGTTTATCATAAAACAATAAAATTCATCATTTTGATAGACCACAAGATTTAAATCCTGCATGGTACAAATGGGCCCGAATCCTATACCCACATGTAATGTACATGCGATATCTTTTAAATACAGTACACCTTTCTCGTGTACAAAATCATCTTTCTTAAATCTTAGTAACCGTACACATATCTCGTGCACAAAAATAACATACACATAACCTGTGTATAAAATCATTCTCTCGATACATAACATTCATATCAATTGGTGGCAATTATCATGTCCACATAATTCAATGGTGGTAATTATCATATCCACATAATTCAACGGTGGCAATTATCATGTCCACATAATTCAACGGTGGCAATTATCATGTCCACATAATTCAATAATAATCCGCAGAACTTCTGTCTGCATAATAATTCATTCGAGGAATGTTTTGCTTGTGTCTATCTCGTCAAACATTTATAAAAGCATTTCATGTATTCGCAGTTCAAAATATATTTCAAAAGCATTTAATAAAGCAGTTATAAAAACAGCGCATGTATTCTCAGTCCCAAAAATTTAAAGAGTAAAAAGGAGTAAATGAACTCACCTAATGTATTTTGTAGTAAAAATACATAGAACGACATTGAACAAGTATAGGGTTGGCCTCGGATTCACGAACCTATATTATTTGTATATATATTAACACATATAATTGTAATCGAACGAATTTATATATTATTAGTGATATACTTGTTATTATGTGTTTCATTAGTAATTTAATTAAATGCATTTATTTTATATTCCTTAAATAAATAAATAAAATTGTTAATATAGGTTAGTTAAGTATATGCATATATGACTTATTTTTATTGTAGTAATGATAATAATATTAGTAGTAATATTAATATTAATAATGATAGTAATATGATTTTTATAAAAATAATCACGATATTAGTAATAATAAAAATGATAATAATAATAATAATGTAATAATAATAATAATAATGATAATAATAATAATAATAATAATAATAATAATAATAATAATAATAATAATAATAATAATAATAATAAAAATAATAATAATAATAACAATAATAATAATAATAATAATAATAATAATAATAATAATAATAATAATAATAATATCAATAATAATAATCATCATCATCATATTGATAAAATAATAATAATAATGATAATAATAAAAGAGTACAACCTTTGAAGGAAGGAGCTTTAAAAAAAAAAAACACCACTGTCCAAGCTAGAACCCGCAACCTCTTGCTTAAACCAAACACTCTCAAACCATTCCTTGTTTTTATTTTTCTGTTCTATCATTTAACCCACAGTATTCTGTTTCCCTATTTCTTCTCCTTCTTTTTCTAAAAAGAATGCCACAGTCAGGGCTCGAACCCGAGACCTCTCAGTTAAACACAACATCCCTAACCACTACTCTGTCTGTCACTTTTCTGTTTTAAACCTCAGTCTAATCTTTATAATCCTTATACTTCAGCCTAACATGTAAGAGTCCATCATGAATTTTAAATGACCCAAATGAAAGAAATCAAAACTAAATAATACGTTCCAAACTTAAATTGGAATTATTTAGATTTTGTATCATAATCAAAAGGAATTTGTCCAGCTCATTCAATCATTCAGGTTTCACTTTCATGTACAGACCCACCGAAATTAACATTAACATCACTACCTTTATCATTCCATATCCTACCTCAATATCATCGTGATTCATCATGATTACTTTATCAAATCATGAATCATATCATCATTACCTCTTAAAACGCGTATACCCTCCTAACCTAACACTCACTCGTTAACTTCCTCACAGCTCACCATTAACATGACATCACCCCATCTATGTAACCTCATTTAAATCATTAAAACAGAAGAGGGTAGCAGTAATTTTGCTGTTTGAACAGGCCAACAGGAACGATGAAACAGTAAAAAAAAATATGGGTGTTTGGTTGATTGCTCACGATGGGCAGTAGCAGCTCAAACCGTGATTTCCAAGCAGAACAGAAACACAGAAAAGTATAGTATAGCAGTTGTAGTGGGTGTGGTTTTTGTTTGATGGGTTTTGGGTCCGTTTATTTTGTGGTTTCACGAAGGGAGAATAGAAACAAGCTTGGGTGATCTTCATTTTGGGACTCGACAGAATTAGCTCGAAATTAAGCTGTGATCAGCAATTAGCAGTAGCAGGAACCACTAATCCAAGTGGCCTTGGCCCATTTTAAAATGATTTAACTTAAATGACCCAAGATTACTTCGGCCCAAGGAACAAATCATAAAGCCCAATGCTAGCCCGATGCAAAAGCAGATAAGTTTAATTGTTAAATTTAGGAACGGTATTATCTAATACATCATCATCTTGTCATCCTCCACATATATTCATCCTTACTTTATTACAATCTTTATCATTACTGTCCACCTAGTCAACAACATATCATCATTATCTTGACACCTCATTAACATCACTATCCTAATCTTCTCATTAACTAATATCATAACCATCATCTATATCTCGTAGCATGACTACTTCATTTATTATTGTTTTCGTTTGAAATAAAAAATAAAACAACAAAGGCTGCGTCAACAGAAACGACTCATACCGTAGCAGCAATATGTGGTGGCGGTTTGTGAGTTTTCAAACAATACAGGAGACGGAAGGCAAGTACAGTTGCAGGTGCAAGTTGTTGGTGCTTTCTAGAAAATAGAACATAGAATAATGAGAGGAGATTGAGCAGCAAGAAGGTATGAAGGTGATTCATAAAATAAGGAAGAGGGAGAGATGGAAAGAGAAAATAGCCAGTGGATGGTTTACGGTTTTTACAGCAGAATAATACCAACTGAATTTGCAGTTACAGTAGTAGTACTTAACCAATGATAGGTGTTCTTGGTGGTCTCCAAAGGTGGCTTGATTTTGGGTGATGTTCATGATGGTTTTAAAGAAACGTAATGGTTGTAGTGATTATGATCATGGGTCGGCGATAGTGGTGATTCAAGGTGCTAAAGGAGCTCGATGGTTGTAGGGTGTGGTAGTTGTGATTGTTTAGTTCTATTAAAAAGAGACAGGAAGAAGTGGGTTGTAGGGAAAAGGGTAGAAAAGAATAGAAGTGCTCGTGTTGTGTTTGATCAAATTTTGAAAATGAAAGAAAATGTAAGTGAGTTGATTAAGGATGATCATTCATATTGATTATATATCTCTAAAGATATATGTCTATACAGGTTAAAGAGAGTGAGAACAACCAACACATCAAATCATATCATATTATATTAAATAATTCATTCACTTAATTAAAACAGACGAAAAATGATAATTGAGATTGAGGACGTGTAGTTGGTTGAATGTGATAATGACTTTTAATAATTCAATTATCTTATAGCAATATAAATCGATATTCTAAATCAATCGGGTACAAAAGTAAACAGAACCGATTCTAATAGATTTTGTCTGTGTTTGTGATAATTGATTCAAGTTGTTTAAATTTAGCAGACAAATTAAGCAGTTAAGACAATGATGGGAAACAAAATATGTATATGTTTAAAATAGGTATTTGTATCTATATTTACTTATAATAAGTATTTACGTATATATATTTTCTGTATATACTTTTATATATGTAAACTTGCTCTTCATATATGTATAGGTATATATTTGTATCTGCATTATCATATATCATATATCATTATATATATATATATATATATATATATATATATATATATATATATATATATATATATTTTGTATATTAATTATGTAAAGAAATAAAATAATATTAAATATATACACATTAGTATTTAACATTAATTTTATTAATAATAATGAGACTAGTACTAATATTAATAACAATAGAGATAATAGTGATAATAATATTATGATAATGTTAATATTAACAATAATAATAACAACTTATATTATAACTTGTAATTAAGTTTGATATATTAATATTATATTTTATATAGTATTTACTAATTACTAATCTATATATACACATTTTTATTTACAAACAATTGTCCGTGAATCGTCGAGAGCAGTCGAAGGTCAAATAAATTCATGTAAACTGTTCCAAAGTTTTCAAGACTCAACATTACAGACTTTACTTATCGTATCGGAAACATATAAAGATTAAGTTTAAATTTGGTCAGAAATTCCCGGGTCGTCACAGTACCTACCCGTTAAAGAAATTTCGTTCCGAAATTTGATCGAGGTCGTCATAGCTAACAATAAAAATGTTTCCATGACGAATATGAGTTAATAATTAGAGTTTTATCATCATTGAGTAATATTGATAAAACAATTCGATTACATGAAGAGTATAAGTGAAGCTATCGCAAGAAAGTGAATTGAGTAAATGTATATTCGTTTCGACCGATGACGTGGTTACAACTGATTTCCGAAAATTAAGGAATTTAAAGAAAATCTTCGTAATAGGATTTGGTTCTTCGGCGATTTATGAAATCAGAATCTTCTTTAATTAATTGCAATAATCTGTTCCGATTGCTCTGTCGAATATTTCACTATAAATCTACCCCCTTCGCTTCCTTATTTTCATATCTCACATCTTCTACTCTTTCTCCTCAATTCATACTTTATAGTATTTGTTAATATGCTCCATCCCATTCTGATCCTTGATATCCTCCTAACTTTCATATCTGTAATTCTTCTTTTTCAACTACCACCGGAGGAAGTTACTTTCTTCTACCATTACCTTGGGGTTATAGTGTTTTTCATCCTCTCGTGTCTTTATATTGCTATACGCATTGATATACACGGTTTGTAATTTCTGAGTTGTTGTTGGGTTTTATATCTTCCCTTATATTTCGAAGCTTTTTGCCTTTTTATTCTCTTCTCGATCTCTAGTAAAGCGAGTAATGGTTCAAAATTCGTAAATATGAATTTTGAAATGAACATAGTTAATATTCTAAGAAGGGAATCGTAATGGCACAAACTTGATTTGTCAAATTTCCAGAATATCCGAAAAGATAGAACTATCAAGAAAATATGTTCTTACTATGTTTGGAGATTGGGTGGAATGTAAGAGTCGTGTAAATGGCACATGATGACGGTATATTCTGTGAATCATCACGTTCCATTAGAAACTCAACATGAATTACTGTAATATAATCACGTTGATCAAGTGTCATTATATTATACTAACTCATGCTTCAGTTCCCAACACTACTTCAAAACATTCATATTTTAAACTTGAAGGTTTCAGAATTTAGAAACTAAAATAGTTTCTTTTATGTTGTAACGCAGATATTGTGAAGGGATAAATGATTTCAGATAAGATTAGTTGTGAAAATATCTTCCGAAATATCGAAGATATTTATAATGAAAGATACGATGATATCATAGAATATTTAAGATAAGATGATGATGAAGAATATTGTCCGCAAAGGTTTTAGAGTAAGAAGTAAGGTATTTGATAATAATTTCGACAGGCACTTAATCATTTGGATTCTTTGAAGGAAGGTTTAGTATTTGTGATTTATCCATAGCCTCCTTCATGGTTTGCTCATCCGTTTATCAGTTTCAACTTTTTCGAGCTTTGCCGACATACTATTCTTTCTCATCAAACTTTCGACGATTAAGGTCGTTTACGGTTGTCTACAGTTTCTGCTGCTTCATTCCGCTTTTTCAAAACTCAAAGAACTGATTCGTAGGCTAGAGTGCTTTTCAGAATTTCAGAATGGAAGGTCATAATTCTAAAGGTTATATGTATACGTATAACCGTTGATGTAGAAACGTTGCGAGATTCGAAATACTGATTACGGATTCTTGGTAAATGGGTATGGCAATTCTCGTTATAAGATGTGGATGAGTATACGGTTTTAATGAACAAATATAATGGTTCTTCGAAGAAACTTAAGTGAATGAGTAACGAAGTTGCTGGTAAGTTTACTGCTAACGTGGTGAGATATATACGATTCCCCGGTAACGATGACGAATAGCAAACTTATATAACAAAGTTATAATAAAACTAATCTGAATGAAAATCGACGTTGATTTACTGGAGCTGTGACAAAATTGGCTAATTTGAAAAGGAAATTGCAAAGTTATTTTCGGTAATAACAACGCCAAAGGAGCTAGCACAGATACGTGTTAAATGTTTACTCAGTTTCTGAGAGTTTTTTAGATGCATGACTATATGCATAAATCTTTTCTTCCATAGATGAAGTACGGTTGGTTCATCATCTCAATTGAGGTGTTTTCAAGAATCATGAAAGGTTTGAACGCAGATTGTAATCGTCAAGATATGAATGAGGTTTAAGATGAAATCAAGTTACAAAGGATGTTTAAGATTAAATCAAGTGGCAAACTTGAGGAAAAATTTTAAGTGTAACAGATGTAATTTATTTACGATCTTTTAGGTAAAAAATGTGTTGTAATTACTATTTCCTACTCTTTTAATACTTTTTAATTGTTCAATGATAGTAGTTCAATAGTCCAATAGTTTAACCAAAACTAGTATATTATAAGGAAATAGTCATATAGGAACAGTTATCTAGGAACAATCAGCTAGGTTTTTTTTTTTGTTAGTATAGGGTTAAAATTTTACGTAGTTAATTAATTGGTTATTAATCAATTTTATTTTGTTCATTATTTTCTTCATTATGCCACTTGTCAAATCTGGACTTGGATTTTGATCGGCAGGAACTCGTATATGAAATTGAATTGGAATGAAAATGGTTATTCTTTGGTGAACGAATACGTATATCTGTGAATTTGAGCAGTGTTGTTAATGACTGCTGAATCTGAATTGAAGAATGTACAGTGTAACTTATTAATGTGAAATATAAATATTTCTCGGGTATTACCTACCCGTTAAAATATTTTTACCATTAACAGTTTGTACAAAAAAATTTTTTTAATTACAATCTTTATGAAAACATATATACATATATATTTTCTTCAGATGTAAGCATGTATTTAATGAGTTAATATGATATTAATCTCATTTGCTTTTCGGTTTGAGCTAGAATAAGTAATCCCTAAAACTATTAGGAACCATATATTCTTCGCAGAATATTAATGAAGTTACGGATCAATACTTCATCGTTAATTATTAGGATCCACATATTCTTCGCAGAATATTAATGAAGTTATGGTTAAATACTTCATCGTTAATTATTAGGATCCACATATTCTTCACCGAATATTAATGAAGTTATGGTTCAATACTTCATCGTTCATTGCTGTTGGTACTCCTTGGTATCTATGGTGTGTATGATGTTGATGTTCGTGGAACAGATTGTGAAATTGAGGCTTGGGATGCGGATGTTGTTGGTGGTGGTACTGTTGATGCCGGTAATGTTGCTGAAGCTGGTACGTTTTGCACCATATTTTTCAAATTGATTACTCGAGCGCGAAGTTCGTTGACTTCTTCTATTATGCCGGGATGATTGGCTGTTTGAGCAAATGGATGAATTAGGTTTAGAATTGTAGATATTATGTAATCGTTGCGAGATATTTTGGCGATGAGGGTGAAAATGGTGTTTCTAATAGGTTCACCGGTAAGTGTTTCAGGTTCTTCACCAAAAGATGAATTTGGTTGGTGGAAAGGATCGCCTTCTTCTTGTCTCCAATGATTGAGTAGACTACAAACCCATCCCTAATTCATCCAGAATTGGTGATGACTGATTGGTTGATCCATTCTGGTTACACTGCTTTCGGAGCTCGAGTGAAAATCCATATCGGAATAGCTGTCGAACTCCGAGGAACTTGAACTGGTTGCAGAATTCATTTAGCATGGTTAGATAAAGGATTTTCGATGTGAAATGATTTTCGGATATCGGATGATATTCTAATTACATAGAATACCTAATACTTATATATAGTACAGAAGATTCCGTAGATTAAGGAGGAAACTTAGGAGATGTGTCAGACAAGGTTTAATGTGATGGGATATGAATTTGTCTGTACACCATCTATGCAATAATTGCAATAAGACGCGTCGAGGCTGAAAATGATAGGTAGATATTTTTCTACATGGAATGATATGAAAAACTTTTGACATGCAGACCAGGTTCAAGTCCAGACTTATTAATGTATCCTAACAACTACTAGGTCGAAGTCCAGACTCATTAATGCATCCTAACGACTATCTGTTAGACACACTAGTGCAAGACCTGGTTCGCTAAGACCACCGCTCTGATACCACATGTCATACCCCGTCCAAATCCTCTCGAACGAATACAATAACATCTGGTACCATTGCGATGAACGGACCTCTATATGTCATGAACGACTCCATGTAATATCTTTAAAATGAGCAAATGCACAGCGAAAGATTTCTTTCAGACCTGAGAATAAACATGTTTGAAAAGTGTCAACCAAAAGGTTGGTGAGTTCATAGGTTTATCATAAAATAATAAAATTCATCATTTTGATAGACCACAAGATTTAAATCCTGCATGGCACAAATGGGCCCGAATCCTATACCCACCTGTAATGTACATGTGATATCTTTTAAATACAGTACACCTTTCTCGTGTACGAAATCATCTTTCTTAAATCTTAGTAACCGTACACATATCTCGTGCACAAAAATAACATACACATAACCTGTGTATAAAATCATTCTCTCGATACATAACATTCATATCAATTTGTGGCAATTATCATGTCCACATAATTCAATGTTGGCAATTATCATGTCCACATAATTCAACGGTGGCAATTATCATGTCCACATAATTCAACAGTGGCAATTATCATGTCCACATAATTCAATAATAATCCGCAGAACTTCTGTCTGCATAATAATTCATTCGAGGAATGTTTTGCTTGTGTCTATCTCGTCAAACATTTATAAAAGCATTTCATGTATTCGCAGTTCAAAATATATTTCAAAAGCATTTAATAAAGCAGTTGTAAAAACAGCGCATGTATTCTCAGTCCCAAAAATTTAAAGAGTAAAAGGGAGCAAATGAACTCACCTAATGTATTTTGTAGTAAAAATACATAGAACGATATTGAACAAGTATAGGGTTGGCCTCGGATTCACGAACCTATATTATTTGTATATATATTAACACATATAATTGTAATCGAACGAATTTATATATTATTAGTGATATACTTGTTATTATGTGTTTCATTAGTAATTTAATTAAATGCATTTATTTTATATTCCTTAAATAAATAAATAAATTGTTAATATAGTTTAGTTAAGTATATGTATGTATGACTTATTTTTATTGTAGTAATGATAATAATATTAATAATAATATTAATATTAATAATGATAGTAATATGATTTTTATAAAAATAATCACGATATTAGTAATAATAAAAATGATAATAATAATAATAATGTAATAATAATGATAATAATAATAATAATAATAATAATAATAATAATAATAATAATAATAATAATAATAATAATAAAAATAATAATAATAATAATAATAATAATAATAATAATAATAATAATAATAATAATAATAATAATAATAATAATAATAATAATAATAATAATCATCATCATCATATTGATAAAATAATAATAATAATGATAATAATAAAAGAGTACAACCTTTGAAGAAAGGAGTTTTTTTTTTAAAAAAAATAAAACACCACTGTCCAAGCTCGAACCCGCAACCTCTTGCTTAAACCAAACACTCTCAAACCATTCCTTTGTTTTTATTTTTCTGTTATATCATTTAACCCACAGTATTCTATTTCCCTATTTCTTCTCCTTCTTTTTCTAAATTGAATGCCACAGTCAGGGCTCGAACCCGAGACCTCTCAGTTAAACACAACATCCCTAACCGCTACTCTGTCTGTCACTTTTTTGTTTTAAACCTCAGTCTAATCTTTATAATCCGTATACTTCAGCCCAACATGTAAGAGTCCATCATGAATTTTAAATGACCCAAATGAAAGAAATCAAAACTAAATAATACGTTCCAAACTTAAATTGGAATTATTTAGATTTTGTATCATAATCAAAAGGAATTTGTCCAGCTCATTCAATCATTCAGGTTTCACTTTCATGTACAGACCCACCGAAATTAACATTAACATCACTACCTTTATCATTCCATATCCTACCCCAATATCATCGTGATTCATCATGATTACTTTATCAAATCATGAATCATATCATCATTACCTCTTAAAACTCGTATACCCTCCTAACCTAACACTCACTCGTTAACTTCCTCACATCTCACCATTAACATGACATCACCCCATCTATGTAACCTCATTTAAATCATTAAAACAGAAGAGGGTAGCAGTAATTTTGCTGTTTGAACAGGCCAACAGGAACGATGAAACAGTAAAAAAAAAATATGGGTGTTTGGTTGATTGCTCACGATGGGCAGTAGCAGCTCAAACCGTGATTTCCAAGCAGAACAGAAACACAGAAAAGTATAGTATAGCAGTTGTAGTGGGTGTGGTTTTTGTTTGATGGGTTTTGGGTCCGTTTATTTTGTGGTTTCACAAAGGAAGAATAGAAACAAGCTTGGGTGATCTTCATTTTGGGACTCGACAGAATTAGCTAGAAATTAAGCTGTGATCTGCAATTAGCAGTAGCAGGAACCACTAATCCAAGTGGCCTTGGCCCATTTTATAATGATTTAACTTAAATGACCCAAGATTACTTCGGCCCAAGGAACAAATCATCAAGCCCAATGCTAGCCCGATGCAAAAGAAGATAAGTTTAATTGTTAAATTTAGGAACAGTATTATCTAATACATCATCATCTTGTCATCCTCCACATATATTCATCCTTACTTTATTACAATCTTCATCATTACTGTCCACCTAGTCAACAACATATCATCATTATCTTGACACCTCATTAACATCACTATCCTAATCTTCTCATTAACTAATATCATAACCATCATCTATATCTCGTAGCATGACTACTTCATTTATTATTGTTTTCGTTTGAAATAAAAAATAAAACAACAAAGGCTGCGTCAACAGAAACGACTCATACCGTAGCAGCAATATGTGGTGGCAGTTTGTGAGTTTTCAAACAATACAGGAGACAGAAGGCAAGTACAGTTGCAGGTGCAAGTTGTTGGTGCTTGCTAGAAAATAGAACATAGAATAATGAGAGGAGATTGAGCAGCAAGAAGGTATGAAGGTGATTCATAAAATAAGGAAGAGGGAGAGATGGAAAGAGAAAATAGCCAGTTGTGACGACCCGAAAATTTCTGACCAAATTTAAACTTTAATCTTTATATTATTCCAACACGATAAGAAAAGTTTGTTAAGTTAAATCTCAAGAATTTTAAACTGTGTTCATACATTCATTATAACCTCGACCAAATTCCGACGATTCATGAACCGTTATATATAAATAGATATGTATATGTATATATATGTATATATTATAACTTGAGAATATTAATAAAGTATTAAACGTATAATACTTTACACGAACGTATTTGTTTCAATATGATTTTTGATGAAATTAAAAAAATATATTAAATGATTGAATTATCAGAAACATTGAATTATGATTACAAGTCTCTGTTGAGAGGTCCACTATGATTTGAGAAAATCTATTCCTTTTAACGATATTCAGAATAATTTGTAAAGCTATTTATAAATAAAAACAAAAAGTGTCATTTACGAAAGTTAGACAAAAGTTAGTGGAGAATTGGTTTCCATAATATTCTATTAATCTATTTTCAAACGTACAAAGACGTTTTCAGTTTAAAAAAGAACTTTATTATTAAAACGTATATAACTTTTATAAATATCTAGAATCACTTTTGACAACTCATTACTTAACCAGTATAATAAATATAACGATATTTATATTTTATTTCATTAAATATATATAACGATTTAAATTAATATTATATATATTTATACGCGTATTATACATACATAGTTTTTATACTTTTACTATACTTTAACTTTACCTTTACTTTACTTTAACTTTAATAATTCACTTTAATAATTCATACTTTAATAATTCATACTTTAATAATTCATACTTTAATAATTCACTTTAATAATTCATACTTTAATAATTCACTTTAATAATTCATACTTTAATAATTCACTATAATAATTCATACTTTAATAATTCACTTTAATAATTCATACTTTAATAATTCACTTTAATAATTCATACTTTAATAATTCACTTTAATAATTCATACTTTAATAATTCACTTTAATAATTCAAAAATCTATTATAAATAGAATTCAATAGGTTTCATTATTTCATAGAAACTTGAAAATATATTTCTCTAAACTCTCTCAATCGATTTATATATATATATATATATATATATATATATATATATATATATATATATATATATATATATATATATATATATATATATATTTGCTCTGTATTATTTCAAGATATTATTAGTATATATAAAATATTACGATGGAGTGGTGTTCGAGTGATTTCAAAATAGTTTTTTGAATGAGTCGAAGCTAAGAAAATTATGGGTTATAGCTATGGAGGTGATGGGTATGGTTCATGGGTATGCTCGTGAGGTCAATCTAGTATTTATCATCTCCGTTGCGTCTACGTACTTTCCTGCAATATTGAATCTCAATATTGATACGTTCGTGAATCCGAGGCCAACCTTGCACTTGTTAAATGACGTTATATGTATTTTTACTACGAAATACAGTATTGTGAGTTTCATTTGCTCCCTTTTATATATATTTTTGGGACTGAGAATACATGCACTGTTTTTATAAATGTTTTACGAAATAGGCACAAGTACTAAAACTAATTCTACGTGAGTTTAAACCAGAAATATACCCTTAGCTTGGTAACATTAAACTACTTGTCTATGTACGATAGGCGCGAATCCTAAAGATAGATCTATTGGGCCTGACAAACCCCATCCTGACTATGGGATGCTTTAGTACTTCGAGGTTATTTTAAACACACCTGATCTGGTGTACTTCAGAGGGTAAAACATGAACGTTAAGGCTTGTTACCGGGTGCCTACAACTTATAGAATACTTTTATACACTTGCGAGTGTACATATATTTATAAATGGAAATCTTGTGGTCTATTAATATATTAAAATGATTGTTATGATAAACCTATGAACTCACCAACCTTTTGGTTGACACTTTAAAGCATGTTTATTCTCAGGTATTAAAGAAATCTTCCGCTGTGCATTAGCTCATTTTAAGGATATTACTTGGAGTCATTCATGGCATATTTTGAAAGACATTGCATTCGAGTCATTGAGTTCATCAAGATTATTATTAATCCAATTATAGTTGGATGTATTATGAAATGGTGTGCATGCCGTCAACTTTCGTTGTAAAGAAAGTTTGTCTTTTAAAAACGAATGCAATGTTTGTAAAATGTATCATATAGAGGTCAAATACCTCGCGATGTAATCAACTATTGTGAATCGTTTATAATGTATATGAACGGGTCCTTTCAGTTGGTATCAGAGCGGTGGTCTTAGCGAACCAGGTCTGCATTAGTGTGTCTAACTGATAGTCGTTAGGATGCAATAGTGAGTCTGGACTTCGACCGTGTCTGCATGTCAAAAGTTTTGCTCATCATTTTTGTCAAAAATTACCTGCTTATCATTCTTAGTCTAGACACATCTTATTACAATGATTGCATGAATAGTGTATAGACAAAATTCATATCTTAGCGTATCTGTTACTGTAAACTTTGCCTGACATATTCCGTAAATTCCTCCGTAATCTACGAAACCTTTTGCTCTATATAATTAGAATACCACCCGATAGCTGAAAAATCATTTCATATCGAAAAATTCTTTATTCAATCGTACGAAATGGAATTTGTCATTAGTTCAAGTCCCTCGGATTCCGAAATGGAATCCCACTCAAGTTCCGAAAGCAGTGTGACCGGAATGGATCAACCAATTAGTTATCATCTATTCTGGATGAATTGGGGATGGGTGCGTAGCTTCCTTAATCATTAGAGACAAGAAGAAGGTGATCCCTTCCATCCACCACATTGTCCTCTTGGCGAAGAACCTGAAGCACTTACCGGCGAACCTATCCGAAACACCATTTCTCTCTTATTTCTAGAGTATCTCGTCATGATTACATACTACACCAAATTCTAGATTTTATTTATCCGCTCGTCCGAACCGACAATCACCCCGGTGTAATAGAAGAAGTCAACGAGCTTCACGCTCGGGTAGTGGCTTTGGAGAATATGGTGCAAAGGTTACAAACACCAGCAGTAGCACCAGCAGCATAAACAGTACCACCAACAGCAACACCAACAGCACCATCACCACCACCAACAACAACATCCACATCCCATACCGCAACATCACAATCTGTATCTCAAACATCAACGTCATACGCCCTGTAAATATCCAGGAATATCAACAACAACAAACGATGAAGTATTAATTCATAAACTTCATTGAAGAGATATCTCTGCGGCAGTTATGTAATCTCCAAAATCTTAGAGATTATTTAATTCTGACCGTAAATCGGATGAGTGAACGGAGATGGTAGAGTAGAAACTTTGATCGAAAATGGTGTACGATTTACAAGCTAGAATTGTTTTACCAACAACATTAACAGGACCGTAGCATCATCAACACCGTCAGTGCCGTCAGAATCAACAGCACCTTAACATCACAAACTCTGTCAGTTCAAGAATCATTGTGGACATCATTACGAATCAACAACAAATATATTGTATCAACGAGTTATGAAGTATTAACTCATTTCCAATCGAAAGATTTATATGTATATTTTATATGTATAAATTTTTAAACCATAATAAATCTTCCCGTACTAAGCTATTATGTGTGAATCTTAACTACTCAGTTAATTCATATTACAAATATGCAATGATGTACGTCCTTCGTCCGCAACTTAACCATCGTTAATTACAATCTCTGTCTCAATTCAATAAAAATCCAATTCATAATTAATCAAGTGTATTATTCGAATATATGTTTGATTTTACACTTTCATCATCGATGTACTCGAAACTTTTC
Source organism: Rutidosis leptorrhynchoides (assembly GCF_046630445.1). Taxonomy (NCBI): domain Eukaryota; kingdom Viridiplantae; phylum Streptophyta; class Magnoliopsida; order Asterales; family Asteraceae; genus Rutidosis; species Rutidosis leptorrhynchoides. The sequence continues at coordinate 389,036,738 of NC_092337.1, forward strand.
AAATAACATCATTCGTACCTTGCGAAGTTGATAAGGCTAAAAAGGAACATATATTTCATAGCATTATCTCCCAAGAAATACAAGATTTTAGTTGCAATTGTTCCATTTTCAAGTAATATTCGTTTATATTAAATAAGTGCGAAGACAAAAGGCGAAAACGACGAATTGAAGACACAAAGGTCCAAAAAGCTCAAAAGTACAAGATACAATCAAAAAGGTTCAAATTATTGATGAAGAACGTCTAAAAATGACAAGAGTACAAGTTACAAAACGCAAAGTACACGATATAAAATTGTACGAAAGGGCGTTCGAAAATCCGGAACCAGGACATGAGTCAACTCTCAACGCTCGACGCAACGGTGTAAAAATTACGAGTCAACTATGCACAAGAATAAAATATAATATTTAAATAATTCATAATAAGAATAATATTAAATAATAAAAAGTTGTTAATTTAGCATAGTTCAGGGGTCGTAAATGAAAATTCAATTTCATATTTTGCCTATAAAAGGCGATGATTATCGATCAATTTTAAGCATCCCTTTTTCGATCCTAAATCTATCTATCTATCCTTTTTCCATCCCATATCAAATATCAATATCTATATTTATAATTCTAAATTCTCTATCATAATGTTAATGTAATCAGATATAATAATAATCTTAATTTCAATTTTAAATTATGATAATAATAAGATTTATGATAGAGATCGTTTGAGTGTGTAAGTCAAAATTCTGTCCGTGTAACGCTACGCTATTTTTAATCATTGTAAGTTATGTTCAACCTTTTTACATTAATGTCTCGTAGCTAAGTTATTATTATGCTTATTTAATCCGAAGTAATCATGATGTTGGGCTAATTACTAAAATTGGGTAATTGGGCTTTGTACCATAATTGGGGTTTGGACAAAAGAAAGACACTTGTGGAAATTAGACTTTGGGCTATTAATGGGCTTTATATTTGTTTAACTAAATGATAATTTGTTAATGTTAATATAAAGATTTACAATTGGGCGTCCCTATAAATTACCATATACACTCAATCGGACACGATGGGTGGGGTATTTATATGTACGAATAATCGTTCATTTAACCGGATAAGGGAATGGATTAATAGCCACTAGAATAATTAAAACAGGGGTGAAATTATGTACAAGGACACTTGGTATAATTGATAACAAAATATTAAAACCTTGGGTTACACTCAGTCGACATCCTGGTGTAATTATTAAACAAAATATTAAAATCTTGTTACAGTTTAAGTCCCCAATTAGTTGGAATATTTAACTTCGGGTATAAGGATAATTTGACGAGGACACTCGCACTTTATATTTATGACTGATGGACTGTTATGGACAAAAACCAGACGGACATATTAAATAATCCAGGACAAAGGACAATTAACCCATGGGCATAAAACTAAAATCAACACGTCAAACATCATGATTACGGAAGTTTAAATAAGCATAATTCTTTTATTTCATATTTAATTTCCTTTATTTTATATTTAATTGCACTTCTAATTATCGCATTTTTATTGTTATTGTATTTAATTGCACTTTTAATTATCGTACTTTTTAATTATCGCAAGTTTATTTTATCGCACTTTTATTATTCGCAATTTCATTATCGTTATTTACTTTATGCTTTAATTTAAGTCTTGTATTTATTTTTAATATTTTACATTTGGTTTTAACTGCGACTAAAGTTTTAAAATCGACAAACCGGTCATTAAACGGTAAAAACCCCCCTTTATAATAATAATATTACTTATATATATATATATTTGTATTTTTACAATTATTGTGTGTAAAAAAATATAGTGTTATACTTCACGAGCTCCCTGTGAAACGAACCGGACTTACTAAAAACTATACTATAATACGATTAGGTACACTGCCTATAAGTGTTGTAGCAAGGTTTAGGTATATCCCATCCGTAAATTAATAAAACTTGTGTCATATTTTGTAGTATTTTGTATTAAAAATAATACTATTTCGTACCCTCACGCTACATCATCAAGTTTTTGGCGCCGCTGCCGGGGAACTCGGCGAAACACTATATTTTTAATTTATATTTGTAAAAAAAAAAAGAAAAAAAATGACACGCTTTGTCCCTCTTTTGTTGTACTAGTTTTTTTTAAAAAAAAAAAAAAAAAACCACTATCTTTGTTCCCACTATCGTTTTTCTTAAAAAAAAAAAAAAACGTAAAAAAAAAAAACGTAAAAAAAAACAAAAAACGTATCTAAAAAAAAAAAAATATATTTTTAAAAAAATATTTTTTTTTTAAGATTTTGTCTATAAAAAAATGTTTTTTTTTAGTTTTATTACCTTTAGATTTTTAGACTATATTCGCAACTTTTAGTATTAAGTTTAGTTTTGCCATAGTTATTTTTACTTCTAGAATTTTTAGGATTGCCGTAAAATCCCTTAAGTGCTTATTCCTTAAACTAAGTTTTAGGCGCTTTAGAATTTTGCGACGCCATTTTTCGTGCTACTTTCTTATTTTTATTTATCTTTCGACGCCGTTTACCTATGTATCAATTACAATTCCAATTAGTGATCTCTATTTGTAGTTTTAATTTTAAGATAGTGATAGTTATAAGGTTGGATTAACCGCGTGTTTACAAACCACTCTTCGTCTTTTTCATTTTTCGACACTTTTCGACGCGCAATCTTTTTCTCTCTTATTTCTCGCCATTCTAGTTTTTAGGACTTAGAATTTTTTCTACTTCTTCTCTAAATTTCTTAAAATTACGAAAAGTTATTTTAAGTGGTTAAATTGATAGACATCAAAATTTTCTGGTTCGTAGTAATAGTTGGATTTGTACGTGGACCGGGTTATTGGAGCCAAACAGTCCTCAATTATATTGAGACCAAACGAATCCTGCCCCTCTGCTGCATCTTTTGGCTATTCGAAATGTGGGCAAAATCAGAAAAGTCTATTGATTGGATAACTTATTATAATTTTTCTTTCCTTTTTAAAAACTAATAGGATATTCAGTGAATGCACCGAGCAAGACGTTCACCACCTTTCATACGTTCACCACCTGTAACTCGATCAAGACATCTAGCAAATATTGTCGCCGTTGATTTTTCTTTAGAATCGTCATCTAGTCGAACAAGAACTCCAACTCAAATTTCCGATAATCCATCTTTTGAACCCGACTTCACAATTAAGAACCCGGAGCATATTCAAGGACAATTCCAAGATCCTGAATCACTAATTATTCCTCCTGAGCCACAAACCATTAAATCAGAATCCTCTAGTGATTCGTATTCAACAAATTCAATTATGGAAGTAACGGAACCTCTAAGTATGGAAGATCGAATGAGAGCCACACGCACGGGCCAAGGTCACGCCATTATTAAGCCAGAAGTTAATGCGCCAGATTATGAAATCAAAGGACAAATTCTACACATGGTAACTAACCAATGCCAATTCAGTGGTGCACCGAATGAAGATCCTAACGAACACCTTCGTACGTTTAAAAGAATTTGTACACTATTCAAAATCCGAGAAGTGGAAGATGAGCAGATCTATCTCATGTTGTTTCCCTGGACTTTAAAGGGAGAAGCCAAAGATTGGTTAGAATCGTTACCTGAAGGGGCGATTGACACATGAGATGTTTTAGTTGAAAAATTTCTTAAACGATTCTTTCCGGCATCCAAAGCCGTGAGACTTCAAGGAGAAATTGTTACGTTCGCGCAAAAGCCAAATGAAACATTATATGAGGCGTGGACAAGATTCGGAAGGATGTTGAGAGGATGTCCTCAACACGGTTTAGACACTTACCAAATAGTACAAATATTCTACCAAGGTGTCAACGTTGCTACACGAAAAGACATCGACATAACAGCCGGTGGTTCCATTATGAAGAAAACCGCAACTGAAGCTTACAAAATTATTGATAACACAGCATCCCACTCACATGAGTGGCACCAAGAAAAAGATATCTTTCGATCATCTAAAGCGGCTAGAGCTGATTCTAGCCATGACTTTGATTCCGTTTCCGCAAAAATAGATGCTTTCGAAAGACGAATGGAAAAGATGAATAAAGATATTCACGCAATACGAATCAGTTGTGAGCTATGCGGTGGACCACACTTATTGAAAGATTGTCACATTGAACCAACCATGGAACAACGAGATAATGTTTTCTATATGAACCAAAGGCCGGGAAATAATTATCAAAATAATTATCAACCGCCAAAGCTAAACTTCAATCGAAATCAAAACATTCTTTACAATCCAAAAGGACCCGAAAATAACTGGTATAACCAACAAGGTCCGAATAACCAACCAACTCAAAACAACACTTTCAATCAACAAAGACCTGGTTTATATAAACCACAACAACAAACCGAAGAGAAAAAGTCAAATATGGAAGACGTGGTATTCAAGCTAGTTGAATCTCAAACACAATTTATTAAAACTCAAACCCAAACAAATGAGAGGTTTGATCAGTCATTAAGAACTCAACAAGCTTCCATTTTGAATCTAGAAAAACACGTAGGTACTCTTGCTAGCATGATGAGTGAGAGGGAACAAGGAAAGCTACCGAGTAATACTGAAGTAAATCCTCGGAAAGAGAATGTTAATATGGTGTCAACAAATTCTGAAAAACCAGCTCCAGAAGATGGGAAGGTTTTAGATGTGAGTAACAATGAAGAAGTTACACCACCACCACCACCCGAGTATGTAAAGCCAGTGGTGACACCATACAAACCACCCATCCCGTTTCCAAGAAAAGGAGTTGAGTATGAGCAAGTAATAAGTAATAAAGATTGTGATACTTCTGGAAAGAAGAAGAAGAAAAAGAATAAGAAAGTACAAGAAACAAAAGCCGTAGAAGTAAACCCGGTGAATACAGTTCCACCAAAACCTCCACCAAGAGTAGGTGATCCGGGTGAATTTATTGTTCCTTATCTACTTAGTGATTGTGTCATGTATGATGCAGTAGAAGATTTAGGTGCAAGTGTGAGTGTTATGCCTCTTTCATTATATAAAAGATTAGGTGTAGGTAAGTTAAGTCCAACGGATATGAGTGTTCGACTCTTTGATCAAACCATTAAGCACCCAGTTGGAATTGCTGACAACCTACCCATTCAAGTAGGCAATTTAACCTTTCTAGTCGAATTCATTGTCATTGACATAGAAGAGGACCCAAACGTTCCTCTAATTTTAGGTCGACCATTCTTTGCGTCCACCGGGGCGTTATTTGATGTAGGAAATGGAAGAATGACACTTAAAAGTGGTGACAAATCGATCACCTTTATATTCGAAAGTCTAAATCTCCACCAGCCAAAACCGTTGAACCAGTAAAAACAATTGGTAAGAACCATGTGGTTTTACCAACTCCAACGGTAGTGCTTAACAATAATGAAACGCCTAAGTGTGGGGAAAATGAAGTAACACCTAATGATGACATGATAACAAAGAACCCCGTTGTTGATACGAAATTAAATGATCCCGTTATTAATAGTTCAATGAAGAAACTTATTAAACGGATTCGCGATGCTAGAACCAAGGGGAACTTTAAGTTATGTAACCGATTAGTATCCAATCTGTCGCCTAAAGAAAAGGCAAAGCTAGTTGAAATTGTGGATATAACACATGAATCCGACCAATGGCTTAAAGAAAAAGTCACAGATATGCAAGTTGATTATGGACCAAGAGAAATTGACGATGAAGCTAATCACAATTTCGACACCACAGCTACCTAAGTGTGGGGAGATTCAAATGTTCTAAAAGGAAAATGTTGTCGAGAGTTAGTTGTTCTGTTCTCGTGTAGTTCCGAGAATGGAATCCGATTGGTCTTTTCCGCTAGCAGACACTAAAGAACTAGTTTTCTCCCTCCATTCTGAATCTTTTTATTTAGTAGGTTTTATATAAAATTAATATGCTTTTTAAATTTATGTTTTGAATGATTTTAAAAACAAAAATTTACTTTATTTCATTAAGTTTAAAAAATGATTTCTAAAATTCGTCGTGAGTTAAAGACTAGGTCGTTGAGCCGAAATTGCTTTACCCGAGGGCGGGGCGACAAATTTTGTTATCATTTAATTTTATTGATCTAAAGTATGCAAAAAAAAAAATATTATATTAATTTTTGAACGTAGGGGTTATATACCAAACTTCAAAAATATGTATATATGTTTGTATTTTATGTTATGTACACAACAGGGTAAAACAGCGCACTTTCAAAGACTGTCATTAAGTTCAACAAAAAGCTACTAATTTTGATGACAAGGCGCAAAATATCAAATGTGATGTAAAATAATATGCTTACAAACTGGGTATTTTTAATCACTTTTCTACACTAATCACCCTCATGAATTTATAATTATAGTCTGATTTCATGCAAATGAGGGCATTGCATGATCTCAAGTGTGGGGAAGGATTATAAATTCTCTCGGGTTTACACTTAGTTTATTTGCCAAATTTTGTGAAAATTTGAAAAATTTTCAACTAAATGAACTCAAAATCATGTTTATACATATTTATGAACGATGAAAACTAGGTGATAATACCGAAATTATCGTTACCTCGAAAAGGACATAAATTGAGAAACACCCTAAAACGCTTGAATTCATTTAAAATGAAATAGAAGAAAATAAAAAGGCAAAGAAAGAAACTAAGTGTGGGAAGAATGTACCAAGTTATTCAATTTAAAACATATATCACATATTTTTGTACAAGATTATTGCAGGTACTTTTGCTTTGGACGATACTAATCAGTTTTACCCGGTTTACTGTAATACATTTGAAAGAAAGATGGATCTACACGATGAATCAATTCCATCATTAAAAGGAAGTAAAGTCTTCCGAAAAAGACACGCGCTTCTTGATTTAGGTCATGAAGTTGTCGTCCAGACCAGCTGTAGGTTGACGAAAAATCTAGAAAAGTCATCACTAAAATCAGCAGGAAATCCACGGACCTCAGGATCAAACAGGGTCGCCAAGTGGTCAGATTTATCCTAACCATGAGAAGGATTTATCTCGTACAATGGGGAGGCACCGTGCAAATTAGCTTGATAAGACTAATGAATCAGATCCCCAGAAAAGGATAATCTCCTTAAAGATTAAAAATCAGCTTTTAAGACTGATAATACTTAATCCTAGAGATTGACCTTAAAGATTGAGAATTCAAACTCATGGAATTCAATGATATCTAAACTCGAGCTTGAACGAGAAAATATTTTGATAAAAAATACAAACCGATTTGCTTTCTGAAAACCTATTTTCAATGCGTTCATTACCATTGAACGTAAAATCCTGAGAATTCATCAGAATTCATTAGGTCACCTGAACCAAATCGGGTGTCAACCGTAAGAACGGTGGTTGCATAGCATGGTCGGAGACAGGACCTTGTGCCAGACCGAAAAATTATAGGATGATCTTTACTATCCCTCCTACCAAGGATAGTTCTAGCATCCGACACGTTAAAAGACCATAATCATCTGCATGTCACGGGACATTGCCTTAACAGTTTCTTGTTCATCGCTTTCCTTTACAACCGGACGGTAGTTTACCGAAAGGTAATATACGGAACAAGTAAACTGGATGTGTGCTATTCGATACCGGGATAGCAGTGGATTACATGAACCTAAAAGTTTTTAGCCAAAATATTGATCCACAAACATATTTTGCAACACCGATGGTGGATCAAATCAGAAAACTTGTCTAGGGTAAAATCTAGCTTGAATTTTCAAAAGATCAAATGTTTTCATAAAGATCCAATTTCATTAAAGGATCTAAATTTTTATAGTCATGTGGGACTGTAAATCGCCTTTCAAATGTGCACTTTACTTTGGAAACCGAAAGTAAATCGGCTATTTGATTGCCAGTGTCGTTGACCTAAACCCGAGGCAACTGTGGATGACACACCCACCTTTAACCATGGTTCTATTGTTACTATCATTGTTTATACCGCCATATCAAAATCACTGATGTACAAAGTGTGAAGAATAAAGAAGTGATTCGTGTGATGTATTATATTATTTCAGGACTGTATTGCTTGAGGACAAGCAACGCTCAATTGTGGGGATATTGATAAGGCTAAAAAGGAACATATATTTCATAGCATTATCCCCCAAGAAATACAAGATTTTAGTTGCAATTGTTCCATTTTCAAGTAATATTCGTTTATATTAAATAAGTGCGAAGACAAAAGGCGAAAACGACGAATTGAAGACACAAAGGTCCAAAAAGCTCAAAAGTACAAGATACAATCAAAAAGGTTCAAATTATTGATGAAGAACGTCTAAAAATGACAAGAGTACAAGTTACAAAACGCAAAGTACACGATATAAAATTGTACGAAAGGGCGTTCGAAAATCCGGAACCAGGACATGAGTCAACTCTCAACGCTCGACGCAACGGTGTAAAAATTACGAGTCAACTATGCACAAGAATAAAATATAATATTTAAATAATTCATAATAAGAATAATATTAAATAATAAAAAGTTGTTAATTTAGCGTAGTTCAGGGGTCGTAAATGAAAATTCAATTTCATATTTTGCCTATAAAAGGCGATGATCATCGATCAATTTTAAGCATCCCTTTTTCGATCCTAAATCTATCTATCTATCCTTTTTCCATCCCATATCAAATATCAATATCTATATTTATAATTCTAAATTCTCTATCATAATGTTAATGTAATCAGATATAATAATAATCTTAATTTCAATTTTAAATTATGATAATAATAAGATTTATGATAGAGATCGTTTGAGTGTGTAAGTCGAAATTCTGTCCGTGTAACGCTACGCTATTTTTAATCATTGTAAGTTATGTTCAACCTTTTTACATTAATGTCTCGTAGCTAAGTTATTATTATGCTTATTTAATCCGAAGTAATCATGATGTTGGGCTAATTACTAAAATTGGGTAATTGGGCTTTGTACCATAATTGGGGTTTGGACAAAAGAAAGACACTTGTGGAAATTAGACTTTGGGCTATTAATGGGCTTTATATTTGTTTAACTAAATGATAATTTGTTAATGTTAATATAAAGATTTACAATTGGGCGTCCCTATAAATTACCATATACACTCAATCGGACACGATGGGCGGGGTATTTATATGTACGAATAATCGTTCATTTAACTTGATACGGGAATGGATTAATAGCCACTAGAATAATTAAAACAGGGGTGAAATTATGTACAAGGACACTTGGTATAATTGATAACAAAATATTAAAACCTTGGGTTACACTCAGTCGACATCCTGGTGTAATTATTAAACAAAATATTAAAATCTTGTTACAGTTTAAGTCCCCAATTAGTTGGAATATTTAACTTCGGGTATAAGGATAATTTGACGAGGACACTCGCACTTTATATTTATGACTGATGGACTGTTATGGACAAAAACCAGACGGACATATTAAATAATCCAGGACAAAGGACAATTAACCCATGGGCATAAAACTAAAATCAACACGTCAAACATCATGATTACGGAAGTTTAAATAAGCATAATTCTTTTATTTCATATTTAATTTCCTTTATTTTATATTTAATTGCACTTCTAATTATCGCATTTTTATTGTTATTGTATTTAATTGCACTTTTAATTATCGTACTTTTTAATTATCGCAAGTTTATTTTATCGCACTTTTATTATTCGCAATTTCATTATCGTTATTTACTTTATGCTTTAATTTAAGTCTTGTATTTATTTTTAATATTTTACATTTGGTTTTAACTGCGACTAAAGTTTTAAAATCGACAAACCGGTCATTAAACGGTAAAAACCCCCCTTTATAATAATAATATTACTTATATATATATATTTGTATTTTTACAATTATTGTGTGTAAAAAAATATAGTGTTATACTTCACGAGCTCCCTGTGGAACGAACCGGACTTACTAAAAACTATACTATAATACGATTAGGTACACTGCCTATAAGTGTTGTAGCAAGGTTTAGGTATATCCCATCCGTAAATTAATAAAACTTGTGTCATATTTTGTAGTATTTTGTATTAAAAATAATACTATTTCGTACCCTCACGCTACATCATCAGAAGTTCACAAGAATTTCACGAAAACCAACAAATAACAAAGTAATGATTCATAATTTCAATATTATTGAAGAAATACTTATGCAATTTATAAAGTTTTAGGGATTACTCAATTCTAGTTCCAACCATAAAACAAATGAGTTTAATTTAATATTAACTCATTAAATCTATATTACATCTAAAGAAAATATACACATATATTTTCATAAAGACTGTAATAAACTTCTTTTGTACAAAATATTAATTGTGAAAATTTTTTTAACGGGTAGGTAATACCCGAGAGATATATAAATTCACAATTAATATATTACATTTTTCGAAACTGATTCAGCAATCATCAACTATACTCCCTACTTTCACAACAATATCCATTCTTTCATATAAATCAAAACAATCATACTCATTCAAATTCAATTACATATTCTGATTTTGAAATCGCATAATTCAATTCGAAATATAACCAGTATCATCACTCTTAGATTCCTATATCTTTTAAAGCTATACTTTGACTTCAAAACTGTGTTAGAACATCATATGTATTAACGATTACAATATGTGCTCAAACCCTTCGAAATTCCTGAAGACACTTCAACTAAGGAACAATCGAGATGATGATCCAACCACATGTTACCCACAGTTATACACCTGAAAAACTCTCAAAACCCAAGTCATAGTTCGACACGTATCCGTGTTAGACCCTTTGGCATTTACTAGCTAAAATAACTTTTCAATTCCGTTTCAAAATAGACAGTTTTGTCACAGCTCCAGCAAGCGAACTTCGACTTCTCAATCAAAACAGTCTTATTATAACCTCGATAGATACGTTGCCCTTTCGCCAACGTTACCGGGGAATCGTTTATATTCACCACATTAGCAATAAACTTACCAACAACTTCACTGATCTTTGACTTTCCAAAAAAAAATCATTATAATTGTCGAAACCCTATCATATACTCATTCGTACCTTATAACAAGAATTGCCATACCAATTATTGAGAATCAGCAATCAGTATTTTGAAACCTCGCAGCATGTCTACATCAACAATTACATATACACACAACGTCTACCTCCAAGACTTACAATCTTTGAATGGGAAATTTCTGAAAAACACCCTAAACTGCGAACCAGTTCTCGAAATTTTGAAAAATGCTGATGAAGCAGCAAAAACTGTAAACGACATTAACAGTAAAAAGTTGGATGATAAAGGATAGTATATTGGCAAAGCAAAAAAAAAAAAAGCTTTGGAACTGGAAAACGGATTGAGCAAAGTATAAAGGAGGCTGTGGACAAATCACAAAGGCTGAACCTGCCTTCAAAGAATCCAAATGATTCAGTACTTGCTGAAGTCATTAACCAATACCTTGCTCCTGACTCTAAACCCCTGCGGACAATATCCTTCATCATCCTCTGATATTAGACATTATAAGATATTTTTATAATTATTCTTATCTGAAATCATTTACCTCTTCGCGCTATCTGTATTATATCATAAAAGAAACTATTTTAGTTTCTAGATTCTGAAACATTCGAGTTTAAAATAGGAATATTCTTGAAAAAGTGTTGGGAGCTGAAGCATGAGTTAGTATAATATAATGACACTTGATCAACGTGATTATATTACAGTAATTCATGCTGAGTTTCTAAATGGAACATGATGATTCACAGATCATAACGTCATCATGTGCTATGTTACACGACTCTTATATTCTCTTTGATCTCTAAATATCAAGAAAATATTTCTTGATGATTCGGCCTTTTCCGAGGTATTCTGGTAATTTGACAAGTCAAGATCGTGCCATTACAATTTCCTTCCTAGAACATTAACAATGTTCATTCCGAAATTTATATCTGCGAATTCTGGACCATTACAAGCGGTGCTTAATCGCAAGAAGAAGAAACAAAAGGACAAAGCTCCGAACTAGAAATGGGAGTATAAATCATAGCAAATAGAAGAGAGCATTAACTGTGGATGACAATGATTATAGAAGAAGCAAGGACTTTGAAATATAAGGGAAGATATAAAACCCAACAACAACCCAGAAATCACAAACTGCATATATCAATGCATATAGCAATATAAAGACACGGGAGAACTAAAAACACTATAAAACCAAGAGTATAGTAGAAGTAAATAGATTCTTCCTGAGGCAGATGAAAAAGAAGAGCGACAGATATGAAAGTGAGGAGTATATCAAGAATCAGCACTGGATGAATCATATTGACAAATACTTTAAAATATGAGTTGAGAATGTGTGAGTTGTAAGAAAACAAATGAGGTGGATTTATAGTGAAATATCCTACAGAGAAATCAAAATGGATTATCACATTAATTCGAAGAGGATCATAATTTCCTTAATCGCCGAATAATCAAATCCAATATAGATTACAAAGATTTTCTTTTCGAAGATCAATCGTGATGACGTCAAAAGATACGACGAATCACTATTATCTTATTTCATTCATTTACGATAACTTCACTCACACGCTTCGAGTAATCGAATTATTTTATCCATTCTTCTTGAACATGATAAAACTCTATAATCATTATAATAACATTCTTATTGTTAGTCATGACGACCTCTATCAAATTTCGGGGACGAAATTTCTTTAACGGGTAGGTACTGTGACGACCCGAAAATTTCTGACCAAATTTAAACTTTAATCTTTATATTATTCCGACACGATAAGAAAAGTTTGTTAAGCTAAATCTCAAGAATTTTAAACTGTGTTCATACATTCATTATAACCTCGACCAAATTCCGACGATTCATGAACCGTTATATATAAATAGATATGTATATGTATATATATATATATATATATATATATATATATATATATATATATATATATATATATATATATATTATAACTTGAGAATATTAATAAAGTATTAAACGTATAATACTTTACACGAACGTATTTGTTTCAATATGATTTTTGACGAAATTAAAAAAATATATTAAATGATTGAATTATCAGAAACATTGAATTATGATTACAAGTCTCTGTTGAGAGGTCCACTATGATTTGAGAAAATCTATTCCTTTTAACGATATTCAGAATAATTTGTAAAGCTATTTATAAATAAAAACAAAAAGTGTCATTTACGAAAGTTAGACAAAAGTTAGTGGAGAATTGGTTTCCATAATATTCTATTAATCTATTTTCAAACGTACAAAGACGTTTTCAGTTTAAAAAAGAACTTTATTATTAAAACGTATATAACTTTTATAAATATCTAGAATCACTTTTGACAACTCATTACTTAACCAGTATAATAAATATAACGATATTTATATTTTATTTCATTAAATATATATAACGATTTAAATTAATATTATATATATTTATACGCGTATTATACATAAATAGTTTTATACTTTTACTCTACTTTAACTTTACCTTTATTTTACTTTTACTTTACTTTAACTTTAATAATTCACTTTAATAATTCATACTTTAATAATTCATACTTTAATAATTCACTTTAATAATTCATACTTTAATAATTCATACTTTAATAATTCATACTTTAATAATTCATACTTTAATAATTCACTTTAATAATTCATACTTTAATAATTCACTTTAATAATTCATACTTTAATAATTCACTTTAATAATTCATACTTTAATAATTCACTTTAATAATTCAAAAATTTATTATAAATAGAATTCAATAGGTTTTATTATTTCATAGAAACTTGAAAATATATTTCTCTAAACTCTCTCAATCGATATATATATATATATATATATATATATATATATATATATATATATATATATATTTGCTCTGTATTATTTCAAGATATTATTAGTATATATAAAATATTACGACGGAGTGCTGTCCGAGTGATTTCAAAATAGTTTTTTGAATGAGTCGAAGCTAAGAAAATTATGGGTTATAGCTATGGAGGTGATGGGTATGGTTCATGGGTATGTTCGTGAGGTCAATCTAGTGTTTATCATCTCCGTTGCGTCTACGTACTTTCCTGCAATATTGAATCTCAATATTGATACGTTCGTGAATCCGAGGCCAACCTTGCACTTGTTAAATGACGTTATATGTATTTTTACTACGAAATACAGTATTGTGAGTTTCATTTGCTCTCTTTTATATATATTTTTGGGAGTGAGAATACATGCGCTGTTTTTATAAATGTTTTACGAAATAGGCACAAGTACTAAAACTAATTCTACGTGGGTTTAAACCAGAAATATACCCTTAGCTTGGTAACATTAAACTACTTGTCTATGTACGGTAGGCGCGAATCCTAAAGATAGATCTATTGGGCCTGACAAACCCCATCCTGACTATGGGATGCTTTAGTACTTCGAGGTTATTTTAAACACACCTGATCTGGTGTACTTCAGAGGATAAAACATGAACGTTAAGGCTTGTTACCGGGTGCCTACAACTTATAGAATACTTTTATACACTTGCGAGTGTACATATATTTATAAACGGAAATCTTGTGGTCTATTAATATATTAAAATGATTGTTATGATAAACCTATGAACTCACCAACCTTTTGGTTGACACTTTAAAGCATGTTTATTCTCAGGTATTAAAGAAATCTTCCACTGTGCATTAGCTCATTTTAAGGATATTATTTGGAGTCATTCATGGCATATTTTGAAAGACGTTGCATTCGAGTCATTGAGTTCATCAAGATTATTATTAAGCCAATTATAGTTGGATGTATTATGAAATGTTGTGCATGCTGTCAACTTTCGTCGTAAAGAAAGTTTGTCTTTTAAAAACGAATACAATGTTTGTAAAATGTATCATATAGAGGTCAAATACCTCGCGATGTAATCAACTATTGTGAATCGTTTATAATGTATATGAACGGGTCCTTTCACCAGTGGATGGTTTACGGTTTCTACAGCAGAATAATACCAACTGAATTTGCAGTTGCAGTAGTAGTACTTAACCAATGATAGGTGTTCTTGGTGGTCTCCAAAGGTGGCTTGATTTTGGGTGATGTTCATGATGGTTTTAAAGAAACGTAATGGTTGTAGTGATTATGATCATGGGTTGGCGATAGTGGTGGTTCAAGGTGCTAAAGGAGCTCGATGGTTGTAGGGTGTGGTAGTGGTGATTGTTTAGTTCTATTAAAAAGAGACAGGAAGAAGTGGGTTGTAGGGAAAAGGGTAGAAAAGAATAGAAGTGCTCGTGTTGTGTTTGATCAAATTTTGAAAATGACAGAAAATGTAAGTGAGTTGATTAAGGGTGATCATTCATATTGATTACATATCTCTAAAGATATATGTCTATACAGGTTAAAGAGAGTGAGAACAAACAACACATCAAATCATATCATATTATATTAAATAATTCATTCATTCAATTAAAACAGACGAAAAATGATAATTGAGATTGAGGACGTGTAGTTGGTTGAATGTGATAATGACTTTTAATAATTCAATTATCTTATAGCAATATAAATCGATATTCTAAATCAATCGGGTACAAAAGTAAACAGAACCGATTCTAATAGATTTTGTCTGTGTTTGTGATAATTGATTCAAGTTGTTTAAATTTAGCAGACAAATTAAGCAGTTAAGACAATGATGGGAAACAAAATATGTATATGTTTAAAATAGGTATTTGTATCTATATTTACTTATAATAAGTATTTACGTATATATATTTTCTGTATATACTTTTATATATGTAAACTTGCTCTTCATATATGTATAGGTATATATTTGTATCTGCATTATCATATATCATATATCATATATCATTATATATATATATATATATATATATATATATATATATATATATATATATATATATATACATATATATTTTGTATATTAATTATGTAAAGAAATAAAATAATATTAAATATATACACATTAGTATTTAACATTAATTTTATTAATAATAATGAGACTAGTACTAATATTAATAACAATAGAGATAATAATATTATGATAATGTTAATATTAACAATAATAATAACAACTTATATTATAACTTGTAATTAAGTTTGATATATTAATATTATATTTTATATAGTATTTACTAATCTATATATACACATTTTTATTTACAAACAATTGTCCGTGAATCGTCGAGAGCAGTCGAATGTCAAATAAATTCATGTAAACTGTTCCAAAGTTTTCAAGACTCAACATTACAGACTTTGCTTATCGTATCGGAAACATATAAAGATTAAGTTTAAATTTGGTCAGAAATTCCCGGGTCGTCACACAATGGATCTAACGGTTGAAGAAATGTTGTAAATTTCAAAAGTAATGAATGATTAAATCGGTGGTTTAATGTGATAAGAATGCGAATGAATATAATTTACGAATGTAGTGATCTTAGGAAGATAACACCCGCTAAAGCTTTAGATGTCCAATTGAATTTGAATGAAAATGGTTGTTCTTCGTTGAACAGATACATATATCTGTGGATGTGAGTAGGATAGTTAATGTCTGCTGAATCAGAATAGAAGATTGTACAGTGTAACATATTAATGTGAATTCTAAATATTTCTTGGGTATTACCTACCCGTTAAAATATTTTCACAATCAACAGTTTGTACAAAAGAATTTTTAATTACAATCTTTATGAAAATATACGTACATATATATTTTTCTTCAGATGTAATCTTGGATTTAATGAGTTAATATAATATTAAACTCATTTGATTTACGGTTGAAACGAGAATGAATAATCTCCAAAACCTTAGATATTTCATAATTGTCGCGAAATATTTCGCTAATAAAGTTATGAATCAATACATTCGTCGTTACACTTGATTTATTATGAAATGGAGTTTATTGTGTTGAAGCAGTGATCAACGATTTCTAAGTCATTAACGAAGGATGTACATCATAGCATATTAGTGATATGAATTAACCAAGTAGTACATACTAGTTAAGATTCACACGTAATAGCTTAGTACGAAAAGATTTATTATTGTTCCAAACCATATATATATATATATATATATATATATATATATATATATATATATATATATACATAAAGTATACATATATAATTCTTCAGGAAGAATGAGTCAATACATCTTAACTCATTATTACTAGTATTCCTTGATATCTATGGTGTTGCTGTCTTCAGTAGTTTCGGAGTTTGCGGAGCTTGTGATGCTGCTGGTGCTTTCAGTGCTTGCGATTTTGGTGATGTTGGCGGTATTGCTGGTACTGGTGGTGCTGGTTATGCTGTTGGTTCTGCTGATGCTTGTAGAATTCGCACCATATTCTCCAGAGCCACCACTAGAGCGCGAAGCTCGTTGACTTCTTCTATTATTTCGAGATGATTGGCGGTTGGAACAAGGGGATGAATAAGATATAGAATCTTCGATATTATATAATCGTGACGGGATACCCTGGAAAGAAGAGAGAAAATGGTGTTTCGGATTGGTTCACCGGTAAGCGCTTCAGGTTCTTCACCAAGAGGTGAATTCGGTTGGCGGAAGGGATCTCCTTCTTCTTGCCTCCATTGATTGAGTCGGCTACGAACCCATCCCTAATTCATCCAGAATAGATGATGGCTGATTGGTTCGTTTGCTGTCGTTGGAGCTCGAGGAGTTCGAGGAATCCATATTATGTGTTTGGAATAGGGTTTGATATGAAATGGGTGTTGGATACTGAATGATATATTCGTCTCCTTGAATACGTATATATAGCAAAAAGATTTCCGTAATTTACGGAAAAATTTTAAAAAAAGTGTTAGACAAAGTTTATTGGGATAGATATGATAAAATGTGATAAGATATGATGTGTCTATACTCCATTTATGCAATAATTGCAGTATGATGTGTCGAGATAAAAATGATAAGTATGTAATCAGATAATCATTCGATTAAAGACTTTCAATTCGTAATGACCTATTCAGGTCTAGGGGCTTGAGCTATAGGATCCTGTAAATCGGTAATCCAAACCCTTCCATTCTAGAGTTTCGTAGACGCCATCCGTCAAGAAAATTCAATGAAAAAAAAATAACGAGAAAGCAAAGATTTTAAAAGTAATGAATATGAATAATTGAGATTTCAAAAATCATGGATAACATTTCATGTAATACATATGTAATACACAAAACTATGATAGATGATAAAGGAATGTCGAGAACGGTGTCGCATTTAAATGTGGTGGCGGAATTGGATAGTACTTAGGAGAGTGAGCAGAATTCTTAGATTGGCTCGGCATTCTAAGATAAGTAAAGTTTCTAAAGTATAGTGTAGCATTTAACAATTGAAGGCAACAATTAAAGGCACTACGGTCAAGGAAAGTTGTAGTCCTACATTGCTAAGGTACCTAATTGTATAAGGCACACATAAAATGCAATCCTGATTCTCTACAACAACCTGCTCTGATACCAATCTGTCACACCCCCAAATAGGGCCTGGGGTATTTTGTATAAACGAGAACGACTCTAAATTAGACGTTTTATTGAGTTTTGCAGTGGAAGATAAATAGATTACGTTGTATTTAAAGCATTAAATGTTTTTAAATGAATCGATAAGTAATGCATGAAGACTCCAAGCATGGCAAGAAATCATCATCAAAGCAGAAGATATACAGCGGAAGCAATATTTAAGTACCTGAGAATAAACATGCTTAAAAAGTCAACACGAGGTTGAGTGAGTTCATAGGTTTATCATAAATCAATAGTTCAATATAGTATTAGACCACAAGATTTCAGTTTAAAGTTGATTAATACCAAATATATCAATCGAAAGAGTTGCTGTTTGTAATATCGCTACTAGACAAAAGTTTACCCCGCGACACCTTGAACAGTCAGTGTCAGTTGAATCATTATTATGTAACCAAAGACCATCAGTCAAATAGTTAGAGACGTCACTCTCAGTAGCGCTACTCACAATAACTAAGTTTGCATCTTATACCTCAGCAATTAACGATATTACGGTGGGGATTTAGCATGACAAAGCACGTATATAGCATAAAAGTTTGAGTACTTGTGTCTAACGTGTAAAACAGTTATAAAAATAGTGCATGTATTCTCAGCCCAAAAATATAGATAAAAAGGGAGCAAATGAACTCACGATACGATATGATATTTTGTAGTAAATATGCATATGACGGTATTGAAACAAGTGCAGAGTTGTCCTCGGATTCACGAACCTATATCATTTGTATATTCATTAACACATATAATCGAAATCGAACAAACATATATTTTATTGTTAGTGATATAGCTTTTGTATTAATAATTTATATATTTTTTATTATTTAATTAAATGTATTTATTTTGTATATTTAAAAATACATAAGAAATTTTTATATAGTTAAGTTATGTATTTTAAATATATTTTATATGTATATTATTTGTTTGTTAAAACAGTAGTTATAATAATACTAAGATAATATTAGTAAAAATAATGATAGTATAAAGTTTAATATTAATGATTTTAATATTAATGATAGTTTTATTAATAACTCCTATAATTTTAATTCTAATAATAATACTTGTAGTTTTTAAATGAAAAATTTAATAACAATGATAATGAAAATAATCATTTTGATAATAATACTTGACGCTTAATAATAATAATAATTATAAAAATCTTATTACTAATGATAATTTTAATAACAATACTTAAAAAAATATAGTAATAATAAGATTAATGAAAATAATAATAACTTTTATTATTTTCATAATAATAATAATAATAATAATAATAATAATAATAATAATAATAATAATAATAATAATACTTAATTATAAGAATACTAGCAATAATAATACTAATATCTAGTAATAACATTAATAAATATAATAGTAATAATAATAATAATAATAATAATAATAATAATAATAATAATAATAATAATAATAATAATAATAATAATAATAATAATAATAATAATAATAATAATAATAATAATAATAATAATAATAATATGAAGACTACCTTTAAAAGCCCTTTAAAAAAAATATGCCATGGGCGAGACTCGAACCCGTGACCTCCCGCTCACCCTTCAACATTCTAAACCATCACACTATATCAATTTTTCTGATTAAATCTCACGTTCCAAATATACATAACCTGTTTCTATTTTCTTTTATCTTCTTCTTCAATTAATCGAACATAAATTATCAAATCATACTAACGAATTACTAGTTTGATTTAGGAATTTAATTGAAACAGAAATGACTCATAATGAGTTTTGAATTGATTAGAACAGAAGAGGAAAAAAAAATAGCAGTAGCAGGAGCTGAATTCGTAAAAAAAAAAAATATAAACTCAAATTCAAATTTAAAAATTTTGACACTTTAAGGTGTAAATCATAAAATGAAATAGCTACTAAATCATTCATAGAAACTTCAGAGATCATCAATTTTAACAGAAACACTAAAACTAATACGAATTTTATGATAAATGAATTCTTTGACTTTTTCAAATTAAACTTTGACTTCAAAATTTGGATTCGATAGGAAGAATTGGGTTTTGAAACTTTATAGATAGTTTGAATAGACAATTCCTAACAACACTACATTTAAGGATTTTGAAATGGATTTGAATTCGAGCTTATGAAGAAAAAGATACGCGACGGGGTATTTGACTGCTTTTCTTAAATTTTCTATTTAGTTCTTCATTTTGCAGTGATATATAATTAATAATTGATAATGGTAGTGATGAATTTGATGGTTTTTCAATAAAATAGAACCGCTCGTTTGATTTATAGCAACTAGATGGGTTGATATTGCAGACAGAAACCGAAAAAGAAGAAAAAAAAATATTAAAAGCAGATTACAAATCTGTTGAAGATAATAATAATGTGTAAAGCTGATTCACGATTACAGAAAAGATAATGGAATGACCTAAATTAGGTATATGTCGTGTTTCTTTTTTTTTTTTTTTAATATTACTGATTAAAATTTTATTATTAATAATAATAATTATATTAATAATAATATTCCTAATAATGATAATAACAAATAATAATAATGATATTACTAATACTAATAATATTGATAATAATATTAGTAATGATAATACTCCGAATAATAAAAATGATAATAATATGAATTATGTTAATAATAATAATAATAACAATAATAATAAATAATAGATAATAATAATATTACTAAAATTCAAAATAATATTTATAATTAAATTTAATAAGTACATATAATAACATTTATTGATTATTTAATATTTACACATTTTATATGTATATTTAAATATATACATTTTTTATTTATAGTTATTTTTTCGTTAATCATCGGAAATTAGTCGAAATTTTTCGGGTTGTCATAGTACCTACCCGTTAAAAGAAATTTCGCCCCGAAATTTAGTTGTTGCCATCAGTCGGCGTTGTTTGTAAACAGCTGAGGATATTTTCGTTTTTATTTGATTTCCACGTTCCCAGGTATACTCGGGGCCTTGCATGAATTCCAACGAATAGAATATTGTTTTGTTTCGAGCGTTTAAATCTTACGATCCATTAATTCTACGAAGTGCATTTTATTATTAATGCGGAGGTTATATAAAGGATTGAACAAGAGTATCATTGATTAGGTTTTCTCAGAAAGAGATGATGACTGTGATGCCCCGTACAAAACCATCGTGTACGAATCATCAACAACAGGATCATTACAAGGTTAAGTACCATATGCGATTTCAAAAAGAGTTTGCATTCATAAATAAAGTGATGTCTAAACCAACATCGAATGTTTTACAATCCGAAAGCATGCTTCACTAAGTAGAAGCAAATAATAAGTGTATGTGACCACAACGGTCGTTACAAGTCATAGTTCAAAAGTACTAAAGTCTGAATGCAAGTTAAACAGTTCATGCGGTGACAACTCTAAGCAGCGGGTGTCTACAGCACGACTAGTACACAGCGGAAGCTAACCTCAAGCACCTGAGAAAAACATGCTTAAAAACGTCAACACAAAGGTTGGTGAGCTATAGTTTAAGTATAACAGTAAGTAAGGTAGGCCACGAGATTTCAGTGCTACAAAGAGCGTTTCAAAACAGTATGATAAAGTATATGTTAACCGTGGGCACTTGGTAACTAACTTAACGTTTATACCCCCTGAAAGTACACTTGGCAAGTGCGTATGTCTAGGAAGTATTAAACACTCGTTAAATGCTAGCGCGACTAGCCCGAGTGGGGATGTCAAACCCTATGGATCCATATCTAAGATTCGCGTTCAGGGTTCAAAAATCAATGATTAAACGTTACCGAGCTAAAGGGAATGTTTATGCCGTTGTATAACCCACACATATATAAGTTTAAGTACTCGTGCCTAGTATGTAAAACATAAAATCCGCATGTATTCTCAGTTCCCAAAATAAGTTAAAGTAAAAAGCGAATGCTATAACTCACAATGATAATGTAGTCGTAAAGTCGGTTCGGAAAAGGTGTGCAAGTAATCGGTCCGAAGGTCCTCAACCTAAGGTAAATAGTACTAAGTCAGTAAATCGTATTAATAGGTTTAAAAGTATGTAAATAAGGTCTTAAGGGTCATCATCATTCATCATTTAACAAAAGGTGTAAAGTAGGTTTCGTTCATGAAAGTAGTTTAAAACAAAAGCTGACTTCGATCAGTCACCACGGCCTCTACTCTTACTGAAATAAGGTGAGACCAGTGGCCATGGCTCCGTATATGAGTCCTTTAAGTGTGGTAAAATTTACAGAAGCAAACTCGTCTTCGTTTGACCGTGGCGACGGTCTAAGTGCGAGTAGGTCAGAAATTTCGACACAACGTTAAAGGACATAGTGACGATCGGAGGGCCATAAATCCTAAACCGTAACTCGGATTAAGACGAGTCCTATATGAAAAGTTATCTACTCGAAAAGATCTATTTGAAAATCAAGGTCTCAGTAGTCCAGGTCTACTGGTCTGTTACAGAAAAAGTAGGACAGAGGGCTGTAAATAGAAAACAGAAAGATAAATGGGTTCCGGTGGGTTTTGGTGCTTGATGTTCATCATGGTTCTCATCCTTGATGCATATAGCTTCAAGTGTACAACTCATTGATGTGTTTACATCATATTTACCAAGTTTTGACCATCATAACCCAAGTGCAAGTCTAAGACATGAAGCACAACTCACTTAAGTGTTGCAAGTGTTTTGATGAACCAAAGTTACATCAAAGTCTTAGATCTAACACATACATGAACTTTAAAACTAATAATAAGTTACAAACTTGAAAGTAAGCTCATGAAATCAAGACCTTGAGTTGTAGAACATAGTTCTTTAGTTTGATCTTGAAGATCCAAGACTCAAAAGTCTAGATCTAACATAAGTGTACAAAGTTATAATTAAAAAGTTTCATTTACATGTTCTTGAACTTTTAAAGTTACTTTTAGTTCAAGATTAATGAGATCAAAGTTAACTAGTAACATTTGACCAATCACAACCAACAAACAAGAAATTAAAGTGCATAAAATGAAGTGATAAACTAAGTAAACAAGTAAAAGGTTCATGGTTTGTTCATACTTTTAAAAATTCAACCAAGGTTTGATCTTTAAGTAAGTAAACTTTAAGTTTACTTCAAGAACTACAAGTATGAGTTACAACACAAGAACTTTCTTTCTTTAACAAGTATTGGAGATCATAAACCAAGAAGTTTATGTCTTGTGTGTTCTTGTTAGAACAAGATAGATGAAGAATCAAACTAATAAGTTTGCTTCTTAGAAGATCATAAGTAAATAACAAAAACAACTAGTAATTACAAGTATTTAAACATTAAGCAAGAACAAGTAAACAACACAACAATTGATGATGATGTTTTAATGTTGCTAGGTCACGGTTTTGATAAGAGAAAGAAAAGAGAAAGAAGCTTGAAAGAACTCACAAATTAGAGAGCAAAAGAGAGAAAAGTTGAGAGGATTTTGTGTGTGTGTTTTGGAATGAAGAATGAAGTGAGTAAGTAATCAAAAATGGAACCAAAAATCCCTTCTAACTAGCCTAAGGCCAACGGCCAGCTGCAAGGAGAAAGAGGGGTGAGTTGTTTGGTGGTCACTAGCATGCAAAGTTCATAAAAGGTTAAAAGAATGGGTTACATGGGGATTAAGAGCCAACTAGATTCCAAATGCTCAAACCAACTAGTTACAAGATCTAATTACTACTTACATGTCTTAGTGGGCTAGTTAATCCATTAAAATGGGTAGGGTGGGCTTGTAAGCCCAAAGTCATAAGTCCATTTCACTAATAAAGTCCAAGTTCACTTAATTAACAAATTAATCCATTTAAAGCCCAAGTAATTAACCAACAACCTTAGTTAATTAAAATGATTAATAAAACTTAATCATGAATGTAAATAATACTTGAAAATATTATTTGTGTAAGTCTCGGGTGTCACAAAGACGTTTCGGGCAATTAAAGTCAAGTTCGGGCAATCATGGCGACATGTAAATGTAATAACATACATTCATTTAATCACACCTATTAATAATAATAATTATTAATAAATAAACGTTGGAAAATCCAGGGTCGTTACAATGACGCTATACAAGCATTTCAATACACATGAAATGGGTTATGAATAATAGTGAGCTTATTTAAACCTTGAGCGTTTATGCCACAATATTATGGTAGACAAAATAGAGAGGAGTTCGTGAAAATCACGGTCATGAAATTTGATAGAGATCGTCATTGTTTACAACAAAAAGTTGGATCGTAAGATTTCGGGTTTCCCAACCCATCGGGTCCTCATTTACTTACATACTATCGGGTTTGGGGTTTCCCCACGGGTAAACGGGTGTACCCGATTAGTCATTCAGTATCTATTTTTCAATAAGTTACCAAATCAAAATATCAAAAATAACTTATCTACTTCATGTTTAAGTATCATAAAATATCACATACAAAAAGGTGACTGATAAGTTTCTAAAATACTCAAATACACAAAGTATATATAACATATCACATCTCAAGAACTTGTTGTATATGATTATATTGAATAAAATTATACTAGTTTTCAAAATAAATAAGAGAAATCTTTCATACATTAACAATATAATACTAATACTAAAATTTTACATAAAAATTATTATTAAAATTTCTCGGGCAGGGTATACGAGTATGCGGGTCGGGTATACGGGTCGACATTCAAAACCATACCCGAAATTTTTTTTTAATCATCCCCATACCCGGCCCATGACCCGACGGACTCGGGTCAGACCCGACCCAATTATAACGGATTTTGGGTTTCCCCATCGAGTACGGGTCATTTTGTCATCCCTAGTGGGGAGGTCTCAGGTTCGAGTCTCTCTCCTTAAAAATATTCGTGGGATTTATTTCCTGAAAGTCGAATTGTCTCGGGGAAGGTTTTACCGATCCGTATTCAGGACCCAAGTCCGACCGCCTGCCCCTCGGGATGGTAATGTTCGGATCCCTGTAATGTGGTTCGGGTTTCCTGTCTGAAAACGCGTGCGTTCGTGGCAAATGAGAGTATTCGAAGTCAACAACTTGTCTTTAAAAAAAATGCTAAAAGTTTAGAGCGCAAGTGTATATATATATATATATATATATATATATATATATATATATATATACTTTGAAATAAAATATATTATTATTATTAGTAATAGTAATTATGGTGTGGCCAGCTACAGATTTCAGTAAAAGATCATACATTCAAAGTCCAAAGTTTAACAATAAATAACCGACTTTAATTTACATCTCTTGTCTTCTGCTTATTATCGACACGTATACATGTTAGCACGTGAAGTGTAACTTTAGGACCAAGACCGCCCCGTGGACCCTACAGTGTCTACTTCACTCACGTGCACTCCATGCTTATATGTCCATTCTTTTGTTTTGTTTTCTACCAAAGTGGCAAAACTCGTTATTCAAGAGTAATTGGTTGACAATTTAGAAGGACCGATCCGAAATTTAGAATAAGTAATCGGTAACACGAGAATTAATTGAATCGTAAATTTTTACATTTAAATATTAAATTTTAAAAATATATGCAAATATATAAGAAAATTATAAACATAAACATAAATTTAACATAATTGTCTAAAATAATTTATCTTATATAAAAAACTCTAAAATTCTAATTTAAATTTAAATTAATATTAAAATATTATTAATTTCGAGTTTGATCAACAAATACGATTTTGACCCATCAACCGACGGTCCGACGTTTATCGATTAATTAAATGAATTTCGAATGATCGGGGCGGATTGCTCTTTAAAAGGAATAAATCAAGGATTAATCGAGAGTAATCATGCCTTTTTACAACAGTGCCTTAGACCGCTAGTATCAGTACCGTGAAAGAGAGCGCGAAAGAGCTTCCTCACAAGGGAGCCGATAGTCCTATACTAGCAAGCTTCCGCTAATAGCCATGTGATGGCACCGATGGTTCAGGCGAATTAATGCGGAATGAAGGGATCGATGGCTTAAACAATAGAACAAGATAGATAATTAGCATTGGATATTACTCACCAATACAAAAGCAAAATATAATTGTATAATACTCACCAAATATATAATTGTTAAAGGAAAGCAAGCCTTCTCGGCTATAAACTTTATTACTCAACGTAATAGCAAATATCAATAATCCACCCCTTAAAAAACTAAAACTCACGTACTTAAATACTACCTAAACTAATAATAACTATAATATAGGAAACAAACAATAGATAAGAACAAAGTTTTAAATTCAAAATAAAAGAAGACTCCTATTGTGATTATGGTTGTTGTAGTTTGACTCTCACGCCCATGTGTAGCTCCAAATTAGTTATCAACTTTTAAGCTACCCTTGACCCATACGAACAAAAGCATGCCCACCATAGTAATCCACATATTCAGTTATTGGGCCAAAAACCCAACTACGAACGTAATCAAATAAAGCTTCTCCATTTGGGCCTTGATTCACCTTCATTTCTGCATCATTCTATCCTTCTTCGAAAAGACTCGTCCTCGATTCTACATCGTAGCCACTATAACTGACATATGATGTCAAATGAGCAACCTTAAAAGTGGCAAATACATTATAATGAACCGGGAGTTCTGACGTGTGTTCGTTAATTTTTTCTAACACACGAAAAATACCAGTAGCTATCTCGTCTTCACTATCATAAGTGATTGGCGAAACCAACAGTCCCAATGTAATACTCACCATGTACCCTTGTGCCTCTTCTTCCTCAATTTCTTCACTGTCAGTATCGTAAATGGGTACGGTGTCTTCAACCACACAAGGTTCAGGAACGTACTCCATGTTAAAAACTTGATCAACGGAATCAACGAAGCCATCCGATTGAGCCTCTCTTGAAAATTCAAGATTTTCAAGCGCCATCTCTATATTATGCAACAGATGTTGCATGTCTTCTAACTTTTGAATATTGCGATTCAATCTCTCGAACTCAGTTAGTTTAGCCATGCCTGAAATCTGATACCACATAATGCGGAATGAAGGGATCGATGGCTTAAACAATAGAACAAGATAGATAAGTAGTATTGGATATTACTCACCAATACAAAAGCAAAATATAATTGGATATTACTCACCAAATATATAATTGCTAAAAGAAAGCAAGCCTTCTCGGCTATAAACTTTATTACTCAACGTAATAGCAAATATCAAGAATCCACCCCCTAAAAAACTAAAACTCACGTACTTAAATACTACCGAAACTAATAATAACTATAATATAGGAAACAAACAATAGATAAGAACAAAGTTTTAAATTAAAAATAAAAAGAAGACTCCTATTGTGATTATGGTTGTTGTAGTTTGACTCTCACGCCCATATGTAGCTCCAAATTAGTTATCAACTTTTCGGCTACCCTTGACCCATACGAACAAAAGCACGCCCACCATAATAATCCACATATTCAGTTATTGGGCCAAAAACCCAACTACGAACGTAATCAAATAAAGCTTCTCCATTTGGGCCTTGATTCACCTTCATTTCTGCATCATTCTCCCCTTCTTCGAAAAGACTCGTCCTCGAGTCTACATAACCGACATATGATGTCAAATGAGCAACCTTAAAAGTGGCGAATACATTATAATGAACAGAGAGTTCTGACGTGTGTTCGTTAATTTTTTCTAACACGCGAAAAATACCAGTAGCTATCTCATCTTCACTATCACAAGTGATTGGCGAAACTAAAGGTCCCAAAGTAATACTCACCATGTACCCTTGTGCCTCTTCTTCCTTAATTTCTTCACTGTCAGTATCGTAAATGGGTACGGTGTCTTCAACCACACAAGGTTCAGGAACGTACTCCATGTTAAAAACTTGATCAACGGAATCAAAAAAGCCATCCGATTGAGCCTCTCTTAAAAATTCAAGATTTTCAAGCGCCATCTCTATATTATTCAAAATAAAAAGAAGACTCCTATTGTGATTATGGTTGTTGTAGTTTGACTCTCACGCCCATGTGTAGCTCCAAATTAGTTATCAACTTTTCGGCTACCCTTGACCCATACGAACAAAAGCATGCCCACCATAATAATCCACATATTCAGTTATTGGGCCAAAAACCCAACTACGAACGTAATCAAATAAAGCTTCTCCATTTGGGCCTTGATTCACCTTCATTTCTGCATCACGAATGTCACGCATAATTCATGATAGAGCTGGTAGTTTTTTTATTTGTACTATATGGATTAAAAGTTACACGTTGTATTGATTAGATAATTTTGGTGGGTTCATTTGATGGTGAAAAGGTATGTCATACTGATGAGAATGAAATGATGAGGTGACGTTGAGGTGATACAATGTTAATTCCATACATACGTTATGAATAAGAATGATCTTGGAGCATTCATATTGGCTCTCGCTAATACCTATCCAAAGGTGCTAGCCAATATTGACATCAATGCCACCGCCTAGCTAAAGGTTAAATAATACTGGCACGCCAATTCTCATCATATTCCATCACAAGTGTTTTAATGATTTAATGCTTTGAATACTTGTACATCTTGTTTTAATATATGTAATTTGATTTATTTTAATCAGTTTAGTAAGTCTATGTTAATTTGAAGAAGGGTGTAATGGACGAGAGTAAATGTGACGACCCGTAAATTTCTGACCAAATTTAAACATAATCGTTGTATGATTAACGTTTCTGACACGATAAGCAAAGTCTGTAAATCTGAATCTCAATATTTTTGAACTATTCAAATACCCTTCATTTGTTCTCGATGATTCGCGAACCATTATATTTAAATAGATACATATATATACTATAACTTGAAAGCGTAACAAAGTATTAATTATATGATACTGTGCATTAAACTTATTGGTTTATATATCTATTTGAATATATATGATAAGTTGGAATATTAATTGTATGAAAAACTTGCGACGTGTATTTATAACGTGTTTATGAATTTTGGACATATATTAACTTGGTTATAAAACGTTTTGATTTAAAACTATATTATTAAATATACTTTGATAAATAACGAGAAGATGATTTATAGAAGTAAATGACCAAAACACTCAAATGTATAAGTTATATCTCGAGTGGTATAGTTTATGGATAATTTAAGTCTATATTTTGACAAAGGTACGATTCGCGAAACGTAAAGTACAAGTTTTCTCAGTGTACGAAAGGACGTTCTAAAAACCGGAACCGGGACATAAGTCAAGTGACGACGTACGACTTATCGGAGCAAACGTTACAAGTCCACTACGCACGAGAATATAATATAATATATAATTAATTAATATAAATTATGTATATTATATATATATTTAAATATTATGTCGACAAACTAAATAACAAAATATTGTGAGTTGGCCAGGAGGGCCATGCGATCGCATGGATATTACACTATAATCCCATCCGATCGCATGGGGTCAGATTTCAGGACTGATCTATAAATTGAATTCGTTTTTGCTCGAATACACACACACATATCCTCACATCTCTCTGCTCTCTTTATATATATTTATATTATTATTATTATTATTATTATTATTATTATTATTATTATTATTATTATTATTATTATTATTATTATTAAGATTAATATTATTATTAATCTTATAGTTAGGAGTATTATTATTAGTACTATTATACATAAAATACTACGACGAGGTCATGAGCAAGTTATTTTCAAAACAAGCTTTTCGAGC
Organism: Rutidosis leptorrhynchoides; assembly: GCF_046630445.1. Lineage (NCBI taxonomy): Eukaryota > Viridiplantae > Streptophyta > Magnoliopsida > Asterales > Asteraceae > Rutidosis > Rutidosis leptorrhynchoides. Next base: position 389,066,859 of record NC_092337.1, read on the forward strand.
AGGATAGAGCTAAGGAAATTATGAGTTATAGCTAAGGAGGTTATGTGTATGGTTCGGGAGTATAGCTTGGGAGGTTAACCTAGCGTTTATCATCTCCGTTGCGTCTACGTACTTTCCTGCAATATTGAATCACAATATTGATACGTGAGCATTCATATCTTATCTTTTATATATTAATAGTGTATACATGTCTAGTGCTCGAGTATATATGTTTATGCATGCCTGTATGCTAAATCTTGTCGTTAGATAGTTTATGACGAATCACGATTTTAATACATATACAACTGATATAAGGTATATGATATGCATGTTTTTGGAAAGCTGGCGAAAAATCAATAACTTTTCATTTAGAAATCGCGTAATTTCGATGAACGAATTAAAAGATATAGTCAACTGAATTATGATTGATGTTAATTGAAATTGCTTTTGAATCTGCAATTATGATTTAAACAACCTGTTTATGAAATTGATAAATTGGACTTTGAATACTACTAGCCGAGTAAATGAATCCTTATATAAGGCACGTCTCGTTTTGTTGAATAATTGTCAAAATTGACTTTTTGAAATGACTTTTGATTACTTTTGTATGTCGATCTCGAGCATTAGGATTGTGATACATTATGACCCGACCTAGCTTGTTAGACATGTATTGACCAACATATGTTCTCTAGGTTGAGATCTACGGTTATTTGGTATTCCGAGTTTCGGTCACATTTCGGTGAATGACCTTATGTGCTGCTAAGGTGAGTTTCATTTGCTCCCTTTTTAATTGCTTTTGCAATCTATATATTTGGGCTGAGAATACATGCACTTTATTTTAAACGCAATGGATACAAGTACATACTAAATTCTACACTGAGTTTGAACCGAAAATCCCTTAGCTTTGGTAACTAGTAACTGCCAGTTATAAGAACTGGTGGGCGCGAGTAGTAGTATATGAATCCATAGGGCTTGATATCCTCGTCCGAGCTAGAGCACTAGCCTTTTAACGGACGTATGCTATTTGAGAAGCGTACACGTTGGTTTGCGTGTATTATTAAGATGATTATACAAAGGGTATAAATTATATATACGTTAAGTTTAGTTACCAGGGTGCTCAATTTCGTAGAATATTTTGATAAACGTTTCTGGATGAAACAACTGAAAACTTGTGATTCACCTTTTGATGTGCAGCGGGGTGTATATAAAATAGTTATTAATTTTAGCAGGAAATACTATTAAATACGATACAATTTTACACAAGATATTTATTTATTTATAGAATGGATATACTTAAACCTTGCTACAACACTTATAGGCAGTGTACCTAATCGTACAGTAGTGTAGTTTTTAGTAAGTCCGGTTCGTTCCACAGGGAATCTTTTTTAAACAAAGCTCAACGCTATATTAGTTTACTTTTATAAAAATACAAATATATATATAAGTAATATTATTATTATAAAGGGGGGTTTTTACCGTTTAATGACCGGTTTGTCGATTTTAAAACTTTAGTCGCAGTTAAAACCTAATGTAAAATATTAAATAAATAAAAGACTTAATTTAAAGCGTAAAATAAATAACGATAATGAAATTGCAATAAAAGTGCGATAAAATAAAATTGCGATAATTAAAAAGTACGATAATTAAAAGTGCGATTAAATAACAATAAATAAAAGTGCGATAATTAGAAGTGCAATTAAATATAAAATAAAGGAAATTAAATATGAAATAAAAGAATTATGCTTATTTAAACTTCCGTAATCATGATGTTTGACGTGTTGATTTTAGTTTTATGCCCATGGGTTAATTGTCCTTTGTCCTAGATTATTTAATATGTCCGTCTGGTTTTTGTCCATAACAGTCCATCAGTCATAAATATAAAATGCGAGTGTCCTCGTCAAATTATCCTTATACCCGAAGTTAAATATTCCAACTAATTGGGGATTCGAATTGTAACAAGGTTTTAATACTTTGTTTAATGAATACACCAGGTTATCGACTGCGTGTAAACCAAGGTTTTACTACTTTGTTAACAATTACACCAATTACCCTTGAATGTAATTCACCCCTGTTTCAACAAGTTTATTAACTATTAATCCATTTCCGTGTCCGGTTAAATGAACGATTATTCGTACATATAAATACCCCGCCCATCGTGTCCGATTGAGTGTATATGGTAATTTATAGGGACGCCCAATTGTAAATCTTTATATTAACATTAACAAACTATCATTTAGTTAAACAAATATAAAGCCCATTAATAGCCCATAGTCTAATTTCCACAAGTGTCGTTCTTTTGTCCAAACCCCAATTATGGTACAAAGCCCAATTACCCAATTTTAGTAATTAGCCCAACATCATGATTACTTCGTTTTAAATAAGCATAATAATAACTTAGCTACGAGACATTAATGTAAAAAGGTTGAACATAACTTACAATGATTAAAAATAGCGTAGCGTTACACGGACAGAATTTCGACTTACACCCTTACAACATTTGCTAACATACCCTTATTATTAGAATTATAATTAAAATTAAAATATAAATTATAAATATATATATATATATATTTTACGTATGAGAAGAAGAAGAAAAAGATGATGAAAATGATCAGAATTCGGTTGGCTTTATAGGCAGTTTTTCATTTTGGGGCTCCGCGACTCGCGGCCATTTTGGCCTTCAAACTCCGCGAGTCGCGGAGTTTGTTTTTACAGCTCACCCTTTTGGAGTCTTTCTCTGCCGACGGTTTTTATTTATAAATATAATATATATATAATTAATATAATTAATTATATATTATATTATATTTATATACATAGTTAACTTGTAATTTTTAGTCCGTTGCGTCGAGCGTTAAGAGTTGACTCTGGTCCCGGTTCCGGATTTTCGAACGTCCTTGCGTACAATTTAATATCTTGTACTTTGCGTTTTGAATCTTGTACTCTTGTAATTTCGAGACGTTTCTTATCAATAATTGGAACCTTTTTGATTGTCTTTTGTACTTTGGAGCTTTTTGGTCGTTTGCGTCTTCAATTCGTTGAATCTGTCTTTTGTCTTCACCTTTTATTATTTAAACGAATATCACTTGTAAATAGAACAATTGCAACTAAAAGCTTGTCTTTCTTGAGGAATAATGCTATGAAATATATGTTCGTTTTTAGCATTATCAAATATTCTCACACTTGAGCGTTGCTTGTCCTCAAGCAATATCGTCTTGAAATACTAGAATCACTTCTTTATTCTTCACACTTTGTACATCAGTGATTTTCTATACGACGGTATAAACAATGGTAGTAACGATATGGTTTACAGTCCCACATGACTATAAAAATTTAGATCCATTAAGGAAATTGGATCTTTATGAAAACATTTGATCTTTTGAAAATTAAATCTAGTTTTTACCCTAGATAAGTTTTCCGGAATAACCCTTTACCGGTGTTTGCAAAATATTTTTGTGGGTTTGGTGGGTTTCAGATTTGAAAATTTTAGCTCAAAACTTGCGGTTTTGTGTCACCCACTTGCTAACCTTGTATTTGGAAAGCAACACGTCCAGTTTACTTGTCCCGTATATTACCTTTCGGTAAACTACCGTCCGGTTGTAAAGGAAAGCGTTGAACAAGCAACTGTTAAGGCAATGTCCCCTGACATGCTTTTAATTATGGTCTATAACGTGTCGAACGCAATTACTATCCTTGGTAGGAGAAATAGTAAAGCTCACCCTTATGATTTTTCGGTCTGGCACAAGGTCCTGTCTTTGACCACTATGCAACCACCGTTCTTACGGTTGACACCCGATTTAGTTCAGGTGACCTAATGAATTCCAGGTGAATTCATAGGATTTTACGTTCAATGGTAATGAACGCATTGAAAATAGGGTTTTCAGAAAACAAATCGGTTTGTAATTTTGATCAAAATATTTTCTCGTTCAAGCTCGAGTTTAGATATCATTGAATTCCATGAGTTTGTAATTCTCAATCTTTAAGGTCAATCTCTAGGATTGAATAATATCAGTCTTAAAAGCTGATTTTTAATCTTTAAGGAGATTATCCTTTCTGGGGATCTGATTCATTAGTCTTATCAAGCTAATTTGCACGGTGCCCCCCCATTGTACGAGATAAATCCTTCTCATGGTTAGGATAAATCTGACCACTTGGCGACCCTGTTTAATGCTGAGGTCCGTGGATTTCCTGCTGATTTTAGTGATGACTTTTCTAGATTTTTCGTCAACCTACAGCTGGTCTGGACGACAACTTCATGACCTAAATCAAGAAGCGCGTTTCTTTTTCGGAAGACTTTACTTCCTTTTAATGATGGAATTGATTCATCGTGTAGATCCATCTCTTCTTTTCTTTCATTGGGTAAAACAGTTTAGTTTAGTCCAAAGCAGAAGTATTTTCAGTTATTTGTTACAGATATATGTGACATATGTTTAAGATAACTTGGTAAATTTTCCCACACTTGGCTTTTATTTTCCTTTTTATCGTCCTCTATTCCATTTTAAATGAATTTTAACATTTTGGTTTGTTTCTCAATTTATGTCCTTTTTGAGGTAACAATAATTTCGGTGTTAAAACCTAGTTTTATCGTTCATAAATATATATAAACATGAATTTGAGTTCATTTAGTTGAAAATTTTTAAAATTTTTACTAGAATTGGGTAGTTAGTATATAAGACTAGGGCTGTTCTTTTTTATCAGAGAGCACTAGATTCTAATACAACTACTGCTTTACTAGTATTTTTAATGGTAACCAAGTGTTTAAGATAAAAATTTTAAAATCCGAAAGAATTTAACCCCTTCCCATACTTAAGATCTTGCAATGCCCTCATTTGCAAGAAATCAGTAACAATTTAAATTATTGAGGGTGATTAGTGTGAAAATGATTAAATTTTTACCAAAGTTTCCAAATATATTGGCGTTTGTTTGCTGAATGATAAATGGTGCACATCATTTGTTCATTCCGTCTTGTTGTTATTTCACATATATTTTGCATCTTGTCGTCAAAATTAGTTGCTTTTGCTGAACTTAATGCCAGTCTTTGAAAATGCGTTGTTTTACCCTGTTGTGTACATAAGATAAACTGCAAACATATATACATATTTTTGAAGTTTGGTATATTACCCCACATTCAAAAATTATTAAAATCTAAGAATAAAAGTTAGATAATTATAAAAATGATTACAATATTAACAAAAGTATTAAACGTATCAATAATTACAAATTACAAAATAAATAAAACTAAGTATACTAGGGATGATACTGGTACCAATAGGGGTTCCAGGCATAACCATAGGTGCTATAGAATGCTTCGGCAGGGTCATACGTAGGATACGGTGGCTGCATCTCTATAGACCAGGGAGGGAATATGGGTTTCGGTGTAGGAATATAGTTTCTACCTATATGTTGGCAATGAGCTATGATTTGGTTCTGATGAACTTGCCAATCTTCAAATGCTCTCTGTCTAGCATTTTCGTATTCCTGAGAAGCTATAAACCTTTGCATTTCTTGCATCTCATTCCCCCCTCCTACATTACCTTGCTGTTGGTTTCTCTCCACCTGTGTATGTCTACCATGGTATCGTGCTGCGGCATTATTTCGCCTCTTCAAAACTTTCGCACCATGGTATACATTTAAACCTATAGTATCGTGGGGTTCCGGTTCTTCTACTAATAATCCCCCCCGACTTATATCCACACCGAGATATTCACCAATCAAAGTAATAAAAATACCACCTCCTATTATGCTATGCGGTCGCATCCCTCGAACCATAGCTGATAAATAATAACCCACACAATATGGTATACTTACAGCGCTTTGTGGGTCTCGAATACACATATGGTAAAACAAATCCTGTTCATTTACTTTTTCCTTGTTTTTACCCCTTTGTGTAATCGAATTAGCTAAAAACCTATGTATCACTCTTAATTCGGCTCTATCTATATCCAAATAAGAGTAATTTCCCCCTTTGAAATGGTGATGGCTTGTCATTTGACTCCACACACCGTGTGTATCAAAATTTTCATCTATCTTTCTACCGTTTAGTATCAATCCTCTACAATCGGCAGACGCTAACTCCTCAGGTGTATATATACGTAAAGCCTGAGCCATGTCCAGTAAAGACATGTGGCACATCGAACCGCCTAACAAAAATCTAATAAAAGAACGATCGGTTAAACTAGCTACCCGATCATTCAACTCTATACTACATAACAATTCTTCACACCATACTTTATATACAGGTCTACGCATGGTGAATAAATGTACCCAGTCATTAAAAGAAGAATTACCATACCTCTGTACAAGTAATTCCCTAATTGGCCCGGCCAATTCCACAGCTTCTAAGGGTCCCCATTCTATGACCCTCGGTACCTCAACAACCTTAGAATGAAGAGTATGCAAACCCCTTTGATATTTTGGATAATCTATCCAAAGTCTGTCAAATCTCAGGTTCGGGTGCAACTCTTCCAAGTGCATATCGGAAAAGGTCATGACTGGATGAGGTATATCCTGCTTGTAGTAGTTATCCACCTCCTGTTGTTCCACATTCTCAGCAGGAGCATTACGGGCTTGGGATGAAGATTCACCCCTTTCAGTCTGCAAAACACATCAAACACAATTTTTGTGCATCCAAATATGCATTAGTGTCAGCAAAATCATCAATCAAAATAATTACAATGACATTATCAATTTATATCAAACTTAAGCTCATTTTCACATTTTTATCAAATCTACACTTTTTCAAATAAGCATATACGAAAATGTTCGCCAAGTTCATAAGCATTCAACTCAAATAACATGTCAAAATAATCATTACTAGCAATTAAACAAGTCTCAAATGGCATTATCTTTCAAAAATCAAGTTCATGAATTTTTAGACTTGAAAAAGTCCACTTTAATTCTCAAAATCATGTTTAGGCTCAAAGTTTGGATCATTTAACTACCTAGACATGTTACACTACTCAATTTAGCAACAATTCATGACAAAAATCGGCCATAACCTGTTTATATCAAAAAGCCCCAAATTTGCTCAAGAACACAAACCCTAGATTATTCAAAATTTGAAGTTTAAGGCTTCTAATCATGTTAAACAGCATCAATCTAGGTTATACAAGCATAATACATAAACAATTTAAGCCTAATTACACTAAAAAGCATCAAAATCAAATTGGGGAAAAAATTGCTTAAGAACACCAAATTTCGGATTAAATGGTGTTTAGGTGTAGAAATTTACCGTTTTTCTTGAGTAATTCTTAGATAGCATCCTTCTCAACATGATTTTAGTAAAAGATTTGGTGATTAACGGTTAAAAATTGTGATTTTGGGGTTTTTTTCGGGTTTTTTTCGTGGGTTTTCGCAGCTGTTTTTTTTTGTTTGTGGTGTGTGAAACTGAGCTGTTGCAGCTCTTTATTTTTTTTCTGTAATCCGACTCCTCCGCGAGTCGCGGCGAATTGCACTTCAAACTCCGCGAGTCGCGGAGTTTGATATATTTTTTTTTTATAATCATTAACTTATAAAACAATTAAGTTCTTAATTTTAAAATTTTATTTCCCTTGTTATTTAGGACGAGGTCGTTTCGGATCGATGTCCTAGTCCGTCCTTCGACAAAATTTTAAAATTTGTCTTTTTGTAGCGATTGTTTTAAAAGCTAAGATTTTTGGGGTTTTTTAATGTTTTTGGCATACTTTAATTCAATGAGATTAAAAATAATGATAATAAAAGTTCTCGTCCCTCTCTCGGGTAAAGCAATTCAAGTTCAAAGACCTAGTCTTCAACTTACGACGAATTTTAAAAATCATATTTTTAACTTAATGAGATAAAGTAAATTTTTGTTTTTAAATTCACACAACTTAAATATAAAATTCAAAATTAATATTAAAAAATTTACACCAAACTTAAAATTTGAAATGCATAAAATTAAAAATTCATATTTTAAAAATTAAAAATTCACACCAAACTTAATTTAAAAATTCATATTATAAATTCACACCAAACTTATATTAATTTTTCAAATATTTACAATTTTAAATATATTGTTTTTACAAAGTTTACAATATTAATTTAAGATTTAAATATTAATTTTAAAAACATGGTAAAAATAAAATTAAAAATCTTTTTGTCTTTTTATCCCACTTTAATCAATCAAATATTATCAAAAATATGCGCCCCTCTTTTCGGTAAAGTAATTTCGGTTCCAAGACCTAATTTAACTCATGACGAATTTTTGAAATATTTTGGGTTGATTGATTAAAGATATTTATACCTTAAGAATAAACGTTAAATTTCGCAGTGATGTAATAAATTTTTGAATGATATCAATAATTTCGGTCGCCAAACCTAATTTTATTCAATACCAATTTAATACTTTTTAGCGAACAAATTAGCGTTTATTATCAAAAGGTTAAAAATAAAAATAAAAATAAAAACTGTACAGACATACCTATGAAATAGATTTCTTAGTTATATGATCTATCCCATTCATAAGATAGTCGGTTTAATTGGTTTTCCATGGCTACATAGGCGTAACCTCGAGCATTCAGTGTCTTTTCTTCTAAACATATGAACGGTCCGTCTCTGCATAAAGTAACAAATTCGGTATTTGAATAGGTTTGATTATTTGAACATTTACCTCCATGTGACCATTTTCCGCATTTGTGATATCTTTCTAGGTGTCGTGCTCTTCTTTTCGCTGCGGATTTTGATTTTCCTTTACCAAATTGTAACTTATTATCTTCGCATCTGGATTCTTTTCTAACTCCGTCCATTCTTTCTCTGATTACTGATACTAATTCGCTCGGTAGTATGTCATTATTACGTTTAGTGATCAAAGCGTGTAGCATTAGACCATGGTTTAGTTCACAGGCAGTCTTCATTTTGTAAAAACCTAAAAAAATAAAAATTCAGAATGGGGGGAGAAGACTAGTTCTTTAGGGTCTGCTAGGGAAAGACCATTCGGGTTCCATTTTCGAGAACTACACGAAAACAGACAATCTAACTCTAACAGAAATACATATTATCCTTTAAAGACTTGATTCTCCCCACACTTAGTTAGCTGTGGTGTCGAAATTGTGATTAACTTCGTTGTCGACTTCCATCGGACCATGTATGTAATGTTTAACTCTGTGACCATTAACTTTAAATTCAATCCCTTTTGAATTTATTAATTCTATCGTTCCGTATGGGAAAACTCTTTTGACTATGAATGGTCCAGACCATCTTGATTTCAATTTTCCAGGAAATAGCTTGAATCGTGAATTGAAAAGAAGAACTCTGTCTCCTTCTTTAAATTCTTTTGAACTTCTGATTCTTTTATCATGCCATTTCTTCGTTCTTTCTTTATAGATTAACGAATTATCGTATGCTTCATGTCTTAATTCTTATAATTCGTTTAGTTGACTTAATCGTAGACGTCCGGCTTCATGTAAATCAAGATTACATGTCTTCAAAGCCCAAAATGCTTTGTGTTCAATTTCTACTGGAAGATGACATGCTTTTCCATAAACAAGTCTAAAAGGTGTGGTTCCAATTGGAGTTTTGTAGGCTGTTCTAAAAGCCCAGAGTGCATCCTCCAATTTAATGGACCATTCCTTCGGATTTGATCCTACGGTTTTCTCTAGAATACGTTTTAAAGCTCGGTTGGTATTTTCAACTTGTCCACTTGTTTGTGGATGATATGCGATGGAGATTTTATGAGTTACTCCATATCTTTTAAGAACTTTCTCAAGTTGATTATTACAGAAATGAGTACCCCGATCACTTATTAAAGCTTTCGGTGTTCCAAACCTTGCAAAAAGACGTTTTAAAAAGTTGACTACAACTCGTGTATCGTTAGTTGGGAGAGCTTGTGCTTCCGCCCATTTAGATACATAATCAATGGCTACGAGTATATATAGATTATTATGAGATTTTGGAAATGGACCCATAAAGTCAATACCCCAAATGTCAAATACTTCACATACTTGGATGATATTTTGTGGCATTTCATCACGTTGATTTATTTTTCCGGCCCTTTGACATGCATCACAGGATTTGCAAAGAAGGTGTGCGTCTTTGTAAATTGTAGGCCAATAGAATCCAGCTTCATAAACTTTTCTTGCTGTTAGTTGAGGCCCATAATGCCCTCCTGTTGGTCCTGTGTGACAATGGTTTAAAATTTTACTAGCTTCATCTCCAAATACACATCGGCGTATTATTCCATCGGGACAACTTTTAAACAGATGTGGATCTTCCCAGAAATAGTGTTTTATATCACTGAAGAATTTCTTTCGTCTTTGGTACGATAATCCTTTTTCAAGGAATCCACAAACTAAGTAGTTTGCATAGTCTGCAAACCATGGGATTTCTTTATAATCTATCTTCAATAGATATTCATCAGGAAAGTTGTCTTGTATGGCCGATTCATTTAGAACTTCTAATTCGGGATTTTCAAGACGAGAAAGATGATCAGCGGCGAGATTTTCTGCTCCTCTTTTATCTCGGATTTCAATATCAAACTCTTGTAAGAGTAAGATCCAACGGATTAATCTTGGTTTAGCATCTTGTTTTGAAAATAGGTATCTAAGAGCAGAATGGTCGGTATAGACCACCGTTTTTGCTAGAACGAGATATGATCGAAATTTGTCAAAAGCAAAGACAATAGCAAGGAGTTCTTTTTCAGTAGTTGTATAGTTCGTTTGTGCTCCTTCTAATGTCTTACTAGCATAATATATAGGTTGAAATCGTTTTTCAATCCTTTGTCCTAAAACGGCTCCCATTGCAAAATCACTTGCATCGCACATTAGTTCAAATGGTAGATTCCAATTTGGTGTTATCATGATCGGCGCATTAGTGAGTTTCTCTTTAAGAATATTAAAAGATTTGATACACTCATCTGAAAAGATGAATGGAGCATCCTTTTCTAGGAGTTTATTCATAGGAGTGGCAATTTTAGAAAAATCTTTTATGAAACGTCGGTAAAAACCGGCATGCCCTAGAAAACTCCTAACTCCTCTAACATTGGTGGGATGTGGAAGTTTAGCAATTACATCTACTTTAGCTCTATCCACTTCAATTCCTTCTTTTGAAATTTTATGTCCAAGAACGATGCCTTTTTTAACCATGAAATGGCATTTCTCCCAATTAAGTACTAGATTTGATTTTTCGCATCTAATTAGCATTCGTTCCAGATTAACTAGACATGATTTAAATGTATCACCGAAGACTGAAAAGTCATCCATGAATACTTCCATGCATTCTTTTATCATGTCATGAAAAATCGCCATCATACACCTTTGAAAGGTTGCAGGGGCGTTGCAAAGTCCAAATGGCATGCGTTTGTAAGCAAAAGTACCATAAGGGCACGTGAATGTGGTTTTCTCTTGATCTTCGAGTGCTATTGGAATTTGAAAATATCCGGAAAATCCATCTAGAAAACAATAGTAACTATTTCCGGCTAATCTTTCCAACATTTGATCTATGAAAGGTATGGGAAAGTGATCTTTTCTGGTGGCGTCATTTAATTTTCAATAATCAATACACACACGCCATCCTGTTACAGTCCTAGTAGGAATAAGCTCATTTTTCTCATTTGTAATGACAGTCATGCCACCCTTCTTCGGCACGCATTGAACTGGGCTTACCCATGGACTATCAGAGATTGGATAAATTAAACCTGCATCTAGCAGTTTAATAATCTCTTTCTTAACTACATCTTGCATATTAGGATTTAGTCTTCGTTGGCGTTGCACATACGTTTTATGACCTTCTTCCATAAGGATTTTATGTGTGCAATACGAAGGACTTATTCCTTTAATATCATGAATTTTTCATGCAATGGCTGGTTTATGAGCTTTCAACACAGAAATGAGTTGTGATTTCTTATTTTCAGTAAGAGAAGACGATATTATTACAGGTAATTCAGATTCACCATGTAAATAAGCGTATTCCAAATGGTTTGGAAGTGGCTTTAACTCTAATTTCGGTGGTTCTTCTATCGATGATTTGTATCGATATCTGTCTTCTTCTTTTAGCATTTGAATTTCTTCTGTTGTTGGTTCATATCCATTAGCTATAAGTGTAGCTAACATTTCAGCTTCATCAATTGGTTCATTACCTTCTCCTAAAGAACATTCTCCTGTTCCTTGTAATTCTGGAAATTCTTCTAATAATTCTGCATGTGCATCTATAGTTTGAATATAATAACATGTATCATCTGCAGATTGCGGTTGTTGCATTGCTCTATCAACTGAAAAGGTAACACTCTCATCCTCTATACTTAGGGTCAGTTTCTTGCCGAACACGTCTATCATTGCTTTAGCCGTGTTTAAGAATGGTCTTCCTAATATGAGAGGAACTTGAGAATCTTCTTCCATGTCCAGAACAACAAAATCTACTGGAAATACTAAAGTACCAACTTTAACTAGCATGTTCTCCATTATCCCTCTAGGATATTTTATTGATCTATCGGCTAGTTGTATGCTTATTCTTGTTGGTTTCAATTCTCCAAGGTCTAGTTTAGTGTATAGTGAATACGGCATTAGATTTATACTAGCACCTAAGTCTGCCAATGCTTCCATTGAACTAAGACTACCCAGAAAACATGGAATTGTGAAACTTCCTGGATCAGATAATTTTGCTGGTATCTTATTCAACAGCACTGCTGAACAATTAGCATTCATAGTAACAGCCGAGAGTTCTTCCATTTTCTTTCTATTTGAGATTAGATCTTTCAAGAATTTAGCATATCTAGGCATTCCTGAAATCACATCAATGAAAGGAAGATTTACATTTATCTGTTTAAACATATCCAAGAATTTGGATTGCTCGGCTTCAAGTTTCTCTTTCTTCATTTTGCTCGGGTAAGGAAGTGGTGGTTGGTATGGTTTAACATAAGGTTTATCCTTAACTGTGTTATCTTCATTAACCTTTTCAACTACCGGTTCTTTTTCCTTATCTTGATCAGGTTGTGGTTCTTGTGGAGTAGGAATAGCTTCATCAGAAGTTACGGGTATTTCAGGTGGTTTAAGTGTTGTACCACTTCTTGTGGTAATAGCTTTAGCTGTTTCATTTCGGGGGTTAGCATTTGTATCACTAGGTAGACTTCCCGGTTTTCTTTCACCTATTAACCTTGCTAGGTTACTCACTTCTTGTTCTAGATTTTGAATAGAAGCTTGTTGATTTCTAAATGCTTGAGCATTTTGTTCATTGGTTTGTTTTTGAGATGTGAAAAACTGCGTTTGAGTTTCAACTAGCTTCGTCATCATATCTTCTAAATTCGGATTTTTATCATCGGTTTGTTGTGGTGGTTTGTTTTGAAAATTTGGTCTTCGCTGATTGTAAGTATTATTGGATACTTGTTGATTGCTAGGACCTTGTTGGTTGTTGTATGGAATATTTCGGTTATAATTCTGGTTTTGATTGTAAATCGGTCTTGGCGGTTGATAATTATTCTGATAATTATTTCCAGGCCTTTGGTTTATGTATGAAATATTCTCTCTTTGTTCCATTGTTAATTCAATACCGAGACAATCTTTTGTCAAATGTGGTCCTCCACACTGCTCACAACTAATTCGTATTGAGTGAATATCCTTAGTCATCTTTTCCATTCGTCTCTCCACAGCATCTATCTTTGCGGAAATGGAATCTAAGTCATGGCTAGAATCGGCTCTAGCTGCTTTAGATGATCTAACGATGTCTTTTTCTTGGTGCCACTCATGTGAGTGGGAAGCAGTGTTATCAATAATTTTGTAAGCATCAGTTTCGGTTTTCTTCATAATAGAACCACCAGCTGCTATATCTATGTCTTTCCTTGTAGTGATGTCGCATCCTTGGTAGAATATTTGTACTATTTGACAGGTGTCTAAACCATGTTGCGGACATCCTCTTAACAACTTTCCATATCTTGTCCATGCCTCATATAGAGTTTCATTTGGCTTCTGTGTAAACGTAACAATTTCTGCTTGAAGTCTTACGGCTTTAGATGCAGGAAAGAATTGTTTAAGAAATTTGTCAACTAAAACATCCCATGTATCAATCGCCCCTTCAGGTAACGATTCCAACCAATCTTTGGCTTCTCCCTTTAATGTCCAGGGAAATAACATGAGATATATCTGTTCATCCTCTACTTCTCGGATTTTAAATAGTGTGCAGATCCTATTAAAGGTACGTAGATGTTCATTTGGATCTTCCTTCGGCGCACCACTAAATTGGCATTGATTAGTCACCATGTGTAGAATTTGTCCTTTGATTTCATAATCTGGCGCATTAATGTCTGGATGAGTAATTGCGTGACCTTGGCCAGTGCGTTTAGCTCTCATTCGGTCTTCCATACTTAAAGGTTCCAGATTCTCCATAGTTGAATTTGTTGAATCGGTATCACTAGATGATTCTGATTTAATGGTTCGTTCCTCAACAATCTCTGTTTGAATGATTGGTGGCTCCGGAGGAAAGTTTAATGGTTCAGGATCTACGAACTGTTCCTGAATATTCTCCGGATTCTCAATTGTGAGGTCGGGTTCAAAAAATGGATTATCGGAAATTTGAACTGAAGTACTTGGTCTACTGGATGACGATTCTACAGAAAAATCAATGGCGGTAATATTTGCTAAATGTCTTGATCTAGTTACAGGTGGTGAACGTACAAAAGGTGATGAACGTCTTGCTCGGTGCATTCACTGAATATCCTATTAGTTTTAAAAAGGAAAGAAAAATTATAATAAGTTATCCAATCAATAGACTTTTCTGATTTTGCCCACGTTTCGAATAGCCAAAAGATGCAGCAGAGGGGCAGGATTCGTTTGGTCTCAATATAATTGAGGACTGTTTGGCTCCAATAACGCGGTCCACGTACAAATCCAACTATTACTACGAATCAGAAAATTTTGATGTCTATCAATTTAACCACTCAAAATAAATTTTCGTAATTTTTAAGAAATTTAGATAAGAAGTAGAATAAAAATCTATGTCCTAAAACTAGAATAGCGAGAAATAAGAAAGAAAAAGAGTTCGTCGAAAAAGGTCGAAAAAGAAAAATAGTTGAAAAATAAAAGGTGACGGAAAAATAAAAGAAACTTAAAAAAAATAAAAAATACTTGACTAACCTAACCTTATTACTACAACTAACTTAAAATTATAATCGCAAATTGATATTACTAATTGGAATGATAATTGATACATAGGTAAAACTCGTCTAAAAATATTAAAGCTTACAGGAAAAACTAAATCCCAAATGGAAATAACTTAAAAAGAAACTAAAACTTAAAAAAGGCGTCGCAAAATTCTAAAGTACCTAAATCTTAGTCTAAAGAAAAAGCACTTAAGGAATTTTACGGCAAAGCCTAAAAATCTAGGAGTAAAAATGACTATGGCAAAAACTAAGTTTAAAATTAAATATGAGCGAAAAAATACAAATATTACGCTACAACGATTAAAAAGGGACAAAATATAAAAATATACAAAAAGTTGTAAAAAGTACAATTTTTATAAAAATATTATTTTTATATTATTTAATTTTTTAAAACTATTAATTTTATAATTTAATTAAACTAATTAATACTAAATACATAAATTAAATAAAAAGTAAAAGTTAAAATAAAATTAATTATAATAATAATAATAATTAGGGTTAATAATAATAATAATTAATAATAATCCGTAATAAATGCAGGATTAGGGTTTCTGTCAGTGTCAGAATTACTCCGCGACTTGCGGTATTTAATGCATCAAACCCCGCGACTCGCGGGGTTCAGAAATTCAGATGACAGCTTATTTAAATTCGACGCGTTTTTCTTTATTTATTTTTTTTTTATTTTCTGTTTTCTGTTTTTATATAAATAAAAGATATTTAAATAAAACTTATATTTTTATACACTAAAATAAAAATAAAGAAACTTATAAAACTTAAATATTTAACAAAATCTTAAAAATACTTATATTTTTGTTTTTCTTTTTATATTTTTGAATAATTAAAACGTATTTTTACAAAAACGAATTTTAATAAAAGTTAACTAATTTTTTTTCTTCTTTATATTAGTGTTGCGCTTCCGGCTTTTAAGAGATGTCCCCGGCAGCGGCGCCAAAAATACTTGGCGTGCAGCGGGGTGTATATAAAATAGTTATTAATTTTAGCAGGAAATACTATTAAATACGATACAATTTTACACAAGATATTTATTTATTTATAGAATGGATATACTTAAACCTTGCTACAACACTTTTAGGCAGTGTACCTAATCGTACAGTAGTGTAGTTTTTAGTAAGTCCGGTTCGTTCCACAGGGAATCTTTTTTAAACAAAGCTCAACGCTATATTAGTTTACTTTTATAAAAATACAAATATATATATAAGTAATATTATTATTATAAAGGGGGGTTTTTACCGTTTAATGACCGGTTTGTCGATTTTAAAACTTTAGTCGCAGTTAAAACCTAATGTAAAATATTAAATAAATAAAAGACTTAATTTAAAGCGTAAAATAAATAACGATAATGAAATTGCAATAAAAGTGCGATAAAATAAAATTGCAATAATTAAAAAGTACGATAATTAAAAGTGCGATTAAATAACAATAAATAAAAGTGCGATAATTAGAAGTGCAATTAAATATAAAATAAAGGAAATTAAATATGAAATAAAAGAATTATGCTTATTTAAACTTCCGTAATCATGATGTTTGACGTGTTGATTTTAGTTTTATGCCCATGGGTTAATTGTCCTTTGTCCTGGATTATTTAATATGTCCGTCTGGTTTTTGTCCATAACAGTCCATCAGTCATAAATATAAAATGCGAGTGTCCTCGTCAAATTATCCTTATACCCGAAGTTAAATATTCCAACTAATTGGGGATTCGAATTGTAACAAGGTTTTAATACTTTGTTTAATGAATACACCAGGTTATCGACTGCGTGTAAACCAAGGTTTTACTACTTTGTTAACAATTACACCAATTACCCTTGAATGTAATTCACCCCTGTTTCAACAAGTTTATTAACTATTAATCCATTTCCGTGTCCGGTTAAATGAACGATTATTCGTACATATAAATACCCCGCCCATCGTGTCCGATTGAGTGTATATGGTAATTTATAGGGACGCCCAATTGTAAATCTTTATATTAACATTAACAAACTATCATTTAGTTAAACAAATATAAAGCCCATTAATAGCCCATAGTCTAATTTCCACAAGTGTCGTTCTTTTGTCCAAACCCCAATTATGGTACAAAGCCCAATTACCCAATTTTAGTAATTAGCCCAACATCATGATTACTTCGTTTTAAATAAGCATAATAATAACTTAGCTACGAGACATTAATGTAAAAAGGTTGAACATAACTTACAATGATTAAAAATAGCGTAGCGTTACACGGACAGAATTTCGACTTACACCCTTACAACATTTGCTAACATACCCTTATTATTAGAATTATAATTAAAATTAAAATATAAATTATAAATATATATATATATATATATTTTACGTATGAGAAGAAGAAGAAAAAGATGATGAAAATGATCAGAATTCGGTTGGCTTTATAGGCAGTTTTTCATTTTGGGGCTCCGCGACTCGCGGCCATTTTGGCCTTCAAACTCCGCGAGTCGCGGAGTTTGTTTTTACAGCTCACCCTTTTGGAGTCTTTCTCTGCCGACGGTTTTTATTTATAAATATAATATATATATAAGTAATATAATTAATTATATATTATATTATATTTATATACATAGTTAACTTGTAATTTTTAGTCCGTTGCGTCGATCGTTAAGAGTTGACTCTGGTCCTGGTTCTGGATTTTCGAACGTCCTTGCATACAATTTAATATCTTGTACTTTGCGTTTTGAATCTTGTACTCTTGTAATTTCGAGACGTTTCTTATCAATAATTGGAACCTTTTTGATTGTCTTTTGTACTTTGGAGCTTTTTGGTCGTTTGCGTCTTCAATTCGTCGAATCTGTCTTTTGTCTTCACCTTTTATTATTTAAACGAATATCACTTGTAAATAGAACAATTGCAACTAAAAGCTTGTCTTTCTTGAGGAATAATGCTATGAAATATATGTTCGTTTTTAGCATTATCACCTTTATATACAGATTATGCGCAAAATTAAAAACTATGAACTCACCAACCTTTGTGTTGACACTTTTAAGCATGTTTATTCTCAGGTTAATAGAAGTCTTCCGCTGTTTGCTTATACGCTATACAAGCTATGTGTATGGAGTCATACATGCTTTATTCAAGAAAACTTTGCATTCATAAAATCATCACCATGTATCTTATTTTGACTGCATTGTCAACGGATGTAGTATTGTAAACTATTATATACGGTAATTGTCTATACGTGGAAATCATCAGACGTCTAAAACCTTGGATTTATATATATATATTCATTTATGGTGTGCCTTTTCAAAAGAATGCAATGTTTACAAAACATATCATATAGAGGTCAAAACCTCACTATGAAATCAATGAATGATGTATTCGTCTAAGTGGATTTGGACGGGTCATCACAGTAAATATGATGAGTAAGTCATGTAAAGGAAATATTAAGGTGATACTAATATGTCAATTTGTTAATCTGAGGAAGGATGTCATTAATGGATATGGTCTTATACCACCTACATTAAGATGTTAAAGAAAATATGAAGGTGACTATATACTTTTTGATGTCGATAACGCCTACAACGAGATGTCATAACTGACACACTTAAAGAATGTAACTTTTATTTACAACCAGTGATTCTGAAATTTTGAAGGTGATGTGGTACATTTTTATTGGTTGGTTCATATATCTGTTTGAAAATTAAAAAGTAACTTTTCTTTATTTGTTTTAAAAAATCGAAGATGCCTAGTGTATGCTTGGTTAGAAGCTTTTAAGAGCTTTGAGCTTCTAGTTTTTATGAAAACATATCTAATAAGAAGCTTTGTTTGGTTATAACAAGATTGAGGGGTGCGCGCTACACGGCTTGAATTATCGAGTGCTATCCTATAAAGATAACGATTGTCAAAGTATTATATAGTTCAAAATTTACCATTATATGTATTCATTATAAAGTTAACACACATCCGAAACTATTAAACAGTTGCAAAACTACCATAATTTACATCATAAACTATCCAGCTACTTGAAGGTTAGAAGCACATAATGTTTAAGTAAAATAGATAAAATTCAATATGAGCAAAAAAAAAATTATAACTTTATTCAATTTAAGTAATCATACAGAACACAGATTGTATGTCTGATTGATTACCAGCAGAACATAACATCATCTAAAATCAATATGTTTCCTTCTCTCTGTTGAATCTAAAATTTAGAACCTTTCACCAATACAATGTTGTTGCACATTCATAAGAGTATTCAGATTGGCTCACCACAATCAATTAACAAGAACTAACTCAGTTAGCCCTAAAACCCAACCAATAAGCATAATAAAACTCGAGAAGAAAGTTCAGAATTTGCCCTTTCATTCTCAATATATAGATTTTTTTATTGTTCTAATAGCACGCTCATTCACAGGATAAAGGCGAGTGAAACAAATTGTTTTACAATGTACCCGAGTGACACAAATTGTTTTCCAATGTACCCGAGTGACACAAATTCACTCAACATCTCTAATTACAGTAGTAAATTAATCATTTAAATGACATACCTTCCTAGATGCATAGAGGCAATAAAGCCACCATATCCAAACATGCCAAAAGCAGGCTGAGTATCATGACACTAAAAAGTTCAAAATCAGTCATAAGAATAAGGTTAAACTAAAGATGACAATTCTTACATACGTTGTACAGTTTTCATAGTATTTACCTTTAAATACGGAGGCTTTCCACATATGGCGTGTGTTTTCAATGCCCGTTGAAGAGAAGCACCCATATTACCCCTGTATAGCATAATAAGCATATCATAGCACAATAATGAAATGAATGTAAGAAACAAAAAAAGTGGATCCATAATCAAAATAAACATCTTACCATTTCTCTATGGATTCCATGCCCGGGCCTGTATTAAATATTGATATCTTATCATTGGCAACTTCAACCCTGCAAACGTTAAGACCATCAGAAACTGTACAAACCTAAACCCCAATAAACCGTAATTAAAATAGTCAAACTCGTTATATTGTCCAGGTACCTTATTAACTTCCTCTCGCTCTCATCATTCTTCCATAAGGCTTGCAACGAATTGCCCTGCAGTTGATAATATATCTAAAATTGACAACAAATCAACCTTAAACTTTACACAAGGAAACTTAATAAACACACATCATTACTCACAATTAAATCAGCCAATTGATACTCGAAATATAAATCAAAATCGCACATGATAATGCTAAAAATGAACATATATTTCATAGCATTATTCCTCAAGAAAGACAAGCTTTTAGTTGCAATTGTTCTATTTACAAGTGATATTCGTTTAAATAATAAAAGGTGAAGACAAAAGACAGATTCGACGAATTGAAGACGCAAACGACCAAAAAGCTCAAAAGTACAAAAGACAATCAAAGAGGTTCCAATTATTGATAAGAAACGTCTCGAAATTACAAGAGTACAAGATTCAAAACGCAAAGTACAAAATATAAAATTGTACGCAAGGACGTTCAAAAATCCGGAACCGGGACATGAGTCAACTCTCAACGCTCGACGCAACGGACTAAAAATTACAAGTTAACTATGTATATAAATATAATATAATATATAATTAATTATATTAATATTATATTTATAAATAAATCGTCGGCAAGAAAGACTCCAAAAGCTGGTGAGCTGTATTTACAAACTCCGCGACTCGCGGAGTTTGAAGGCCAAAAGGGCCGCGAGTCGCGGAGCCCCAATTTCTGAAACTCCCTATAAAAGCAAACGAATTCTGATCGCAAAAATCACCAAATATATCCATCCATCTATCTAAATGTATATATTTATATTTATATTTTAATTTTAATTTTAATCCTAATAATAAGGGTATGTTAGCGAATGTTGTAAGGGTGTAAGTCGAAATTCTGTCCGTGTAACGCTACGCTATTTTTAATCATTGTAAGTTATGTTCAACCTTTTTACATTAATGTCTCGTAGCTAAGTTATTATTATGCTTATTTAATCCGAAGTAATCATGATGTTGGGCTAATTACTAAAATTGGGTAATTGGGCTGTGTACCATAATTGGGGTTTGGACAAAAGAACGACACTTGTGGAAATTAGACTATGGGCTATTAATGGGTTTTATATTAACTAAACAATACCTTGTTAATTTAATATACAAACTTATAATTCGATGTATTTATATATAACCACATACGCTTGACTGGGTACGGTGGGCGGGATATCTATAAATACCAATAATTATTCATTTTACCGGACACGGAACTGGATTAATAGTTAATAGACTTGTTGAAACAGGGATGAATTACATTCAAGGGTAATTGGTGTAATTGTTAACAAAGTAGTAAAACCTTGGTTTACACGCAGTCGATAACCTGGTGTATTCATTAAACAAAGTATTAAAACCTTGTTACAATTCGAATCCCCAATTAGTTGGAATATTTGACTTCGGGAATAAGAATAATTTGACAAAGGCTTTCGTTCTTTATATTTATGACTGATGGACTATTATGGACAAATCCGTATGGACATATTAAATAATTCAGGACAAAGGACAATTAACCCATGGGCATAAAACTAAAATCAACACGTCAAACATCATGATTACGGAAGTTTAAATAAGCATAATTATTTTATTTCATATTTAATTTCCTTTATATTATATTTAATTGCACTTCTAATTATCGCATTTTTATTGTTATTGTATTTAATTGCACTTTTAATTATCGTACTTTTTAATTATCGCAAGTTTATTTTATCGCACTTTTATTATTCGCAATTTCATTATTGTTATTTACTTTACGCTTTAATTTAAGTCTTGTATTTATATTTATTATTTTACATTTGGTTTTAACTGCGACTAAAGTTTTAAAATCGACAAACCGGTCATTAAACGGTAAAACCCCCCCTTTTATAATAATAATATTACTTATATATATATTTGTATTTTTATAAAAGTAAACTAATATAGCGTTAAGCTTTGTTTAAAAAGATTCCCTGTGGAACGAACCGGACTTACTAAAAACTACACTATTGTACGATTAGGTACACTACCTATAAGTGTTGTAGCAAGGTTTAAGTATATCCATTCTCTAAATAAATAAATATCTTGTGTAAAATTGTATCGTATTTAATAGTATTTCTTGTAAAATATAAGCTATTTCGTATACCCCGCTGCAAACATCAAGTATTTTTGGCGCCGCTGCCGGGGAACTCTCTTAAACGCCGGAAGAGCAACGCTAATATAAAAAAAAAAGAAGAGATTTTTAGTTTACTTTTATTAAAATTCGTTTTTATAAAAATACATTTTAAATATTCGAAAATATAAAAAGAAAAACAAAAATTTATATATTTTTAAGAGTTTGTTAAAAGTTTTATAAGTTTCTTTATTTTTATTTTAGTTTATAAAAATATAAGTTTTATTTAAATATCTTTTATTTATATAAAAACAGAAAATTAAAAAAATAAAATAAAAATAAAAACGCGTCGAATTTTAAACAAGCTGTCAATTGAATTTCTGAACCCCGCGACTCGCGGGGTTTGCTGCATCGATTACCGCGACTCGCGGAGTAACTCTGACACTGACAGAAACCCTAACTGCAATTAATTACGGGAAATTAATTATTATTATTATTATTTAACCCTAATTATTATTATTATTATAATTAGTTTTATTTTAAGTTTTACTTTTTATTTATTTTAGTTTTTATTAATATTTAGTTAAATTAGTTTAATTAAAATATAAAATTAATAGTTTTAATAAATAAATAATATAAAAATAATATTTTTATAAAAATTGTACTTTTTACAACTTTTTGTATATTTTTATATTTTGTACCTTTTTAATCGTTTTAGCGTAATATTTGTATTTTTAGCTCATATTTAGTTTTAAACTTAGTTTTTGCCATAGTTATTTTTACTTCTAGATTTTTAGGCTTTGCCGTAGAATTCTTTAAGTGCTTTTTCTTTAGACTAAGATTTAGGTGCTTTAGAATATTGCAACGCCTTTTTAAGTTTTAGTTTCTTTTTAAGTTATTTCCATTTGGGATTTAGTTTTTCCTGTAAGCTTTAATATTTTTAGACGACTTTTACCTATGTATCAATTATCATTCCAATTAGTAATCTCAATTTGCGATTATAATTTTAAGTTAGTTGTAGTAATAAGGTTAGGTTAGTCAAGTATTTTTAAGTTTTATAAGTTTCTTTTATTTTTCCGTCACCTTTTATTTTTCAACCATTTTTCTTTTTCGACCTTTTTCCGACGAACTCTTTTTCTTTCTTATTTCTCGCTATTCTAGTTTTAGGACATAGATTTTTATTCTACTTCTTATCTAAATTTCTTAAAATTACGAAAATTTATTTTAAGTGGTTAAATTGATAGACATCAAAATTTTCTGGTTCGTAGTAATAGTTGGATTTGTACGTGGACCGGGTTATTGGAGCCAAACAGTCCTCAATTATATTGAGACCAAACAAATCCTGCCCCTCTGCTGCATCTTTTGGCTATTCGAAACGTGGGCAAAATCAGAAAAGTCTATTGATTGGATAACTTATTATAATTTTTCTTTCCTTTTAAAAACTAATAGGATATTCAGTGAATGCACCGAGCAAGACGTTCACCACCTTTTGTACGTTCACCACCTGTAACTAGATCAAGACATTTAGCAAATATTACTGCCGTTGATTTTTCTTTAGAATCGTCATCCAGTCGACCAAGTACTTCAGTTCAAATTTTCAATAATCCATTTTTTGAACCCGACCTCACAATTGAGAATCCGAGAATATTCAGGAACGATTCGTAGATCCTGAACCACTAAACTTTCCTCCGGAACCACCAATCATTCAAACAGAGATTGTTGAGGAACGAACCATTAAATCAGAATCCTCTAGTGATTCCGATTCAACAAATTCAATTATGGAGAATCTGGAACCTTTAAGTATGGAAGACCGAATGAGAGCTAAACGCACTGGCCAAGGTCACGCAATTACTCATCCAGACATTAATGCGCCAGATTATGAAATCAAAGGACAAATTCTATACATGGTGACTAATCAATGCCAATTTAGTGGTGCGCCGAAGGAAGATCCAAATGAACATCTACGTACCTTTAATAGGATCTGCACACTATTTAAAATCCGAGAAGTGGAGGATGAACAGATATATCTCATGTTATTTCCCTGGACTTTAAAGGAAGAAGCCAAAGATTGGTTGGAATCGTTACCTTAAGGGGCGATTGATACATGGGATGTTTTAGTTGACAAATTTCTTAAACAATTCTTTCCTGCATCTAAAGCCATAAGACTTCAAGCAGAAATTGTTACGTTTACACAAAAGCCAAATGAAACTCTATATGAGGCGTGGACTAGATATGGAAAGTTATTAAGAGGATGTCCGCAACATGGTTTAGACACCTGTCAAATAGTACAAATATTCTACCAAGGATGCGACATCACTACAAGGAAAGACATAGATATAGCAGCTGGTGGTTCTATTATGAAGAAAACCAAAACTGATGCTTACAAAATTATTGATAACACTGCTTCCCACTCACATGAGTGGCACCAAGAAAAAGATATCGTTAGATCATCTAAAGCAGCTAGAGCCGATTCTAGCCATGACTTAGATTCCATTTCTGCAAAGATAGATGCTGTGGAGAGATGAATGGAAAAGATGACTAAAGATATTCACTCAATACGAATTAGTTGTGAGCAGTGTGGAGGACCACATTTGACAAAAGATTGTCTCAGTATTGAATTAACAATGGAACAAAGAGAGAATATTTCATACATAAACCAAAGGCCTGGAAATAATTATCAGAATAATTATCAACCGCCAAGACCGATTTACAATCAAAACCAAAATTATAACAGAAATATTCCATACAACAACCAACAAGGTCCTAGCAATCAACAAGTATCCAATAATAATTACAATCAGCAAAGGCCTAATTTTCAAAACAAACCACCACAACAAACCGATGATAAAAAGCCGAATTTAGAAGATATGATGACGAAGCTAGTTGAAACTCAAACGCAGATTTTCACATCTCAGAAACAAACTAATGAACAAAATGCTCAAGCATTTAGAAATCAACAAGCTTCTATTCAAAATCTGGAACAAGAAGTAAGTAACCTAGCAAGGTTAATAGGTGAAAGAAAATCGGGAAGTCTACCTAGTGATACAAATGCTAACCCCCGGAATGAAACAGCTAAAGCCATTACCACAAGAAGTGGTACAACACTTAAACTACCTGAAATACCTGTAACTTCTGATGAAGCTATTCCTACTCCACAAGAACCACAACCTGATCAAGATAAGGAAAAAGAACCGGTAGTTGAAAAGGTTAATGAAGATAACACAGTTAAGGATAAACCTTATGTTAAACCATACCAACCACCACTTCCTTACCCGAGTAAAATGAAGAAAGAGAAACTTGAAGCCGAGCAATCCAAATTCTTAAATATGTTTAAACAGATAAATGTAAATCTTCCTTTCATTGATGTGATTTCAGGAATGCCTAGATATGCTAAATTCTTGAAAGATCTAATCTCAAATAGAAAGAAAATGGAAGAACTCTCGGCTGTTACTATGAATGCTAATTGTTCAGCAGTGCTGTTGAATAAGATACCAGAAAAACTATCTGATCCAGGAAGTTTCACAATTCCATGTTTTCTGGGTAGTCTTAGTTCAATAGAAGCATTGGCAGACTTAGGTGCTAGTATAAATCTAATGCCGTATTCACTATACGCTAAACTAGACCTTGGAGAATTGAAACCAACCAAAATAAGCATACAACTAGCCGATAGATCAATAAAATATCCCAGAGGGATAATGGAGAACATGCTAGTTAAAGTTGGTACTTTAGTATTTCCAGTAGATTTTGTTGTTTTGGACATGGAAGAAGATTCTCAAGTTCCTCTCATATTAGGAAGACCATTCTTAAACACGGCTAAAGCAATGATAGACGTGTTCGGTAAGAAATTGACCCTAAGTATAGAGGATGAGAGTGTTACCTTTTCAGTTGATAAAGCAATGCAACAACCACAATCTGCAGATGATACATGTTATTATATTCAAACTATAGATGCACATGCAGAATTATTAGAAGAATTTCCAGAATTACAAGGAACAGGAGAATGTTCTTTAGGAGAAGGTAATGAACCAATTGATGAAGCTGAGATGTTAGCTACACTTATAGCTAATGGATATGAACCAACAACAGAAGAAATTCAAATGCTAAAAGAAGAAGACAGATATCGATACAAATCATCGATAGAAGAACCTCTGAAATTAGAGTTAAAGCCACTTCCAAACCATTTGGAATACACTTATTTACATGGTGAATCTGAATTACCTGTAATAATATCGTCTTCTCTTACTGAAAATGAGAAATCACAACTCATTTCTGTGTTGAAAGCTCATAAACCAGCCATTGCATGGAAGATTCATGATATTAAAGGAAAAAGTCCTTCGTATTGCACACATAAAATCCTTATGGAAGAAGGTCATAAAACGTATGTGCAACACCAACGAAGACTAAATCCTAATATGCAAGATGTAGTTAAGAAAGAGATTATTAAACTGCTAGACGCAGGTCTAATTTATCCAATCTCTGATAGTCCATGGGTAAGCCCAGTTCAATGCGTGCCTAAGAAGGGTGGCATGACTGTCATTACAAATGAGAAAAATGAGCTTATTCCTACTAGGACTGTAACAGGATGGCGTGTATGTATTGATTATAGAAAATTAAATGACGCCATCAGAAAAGATCACTTTCCCTTATCTTTCATAGATCAAATGTTGGAAAGATTAGCCGGAAATAGTTACTATTGTTTTCTAGATGGATTTTCCGGATATTTTCAAATTCCAATAGCACCCGAAGATCAAGAGAAAACCACATTCACGTGCCCTTATGGTACTTTTGCTTACAAACGCATGCCATTTGGACTTTGCAACGCCCCTGCAACCTTTCAAAGGTGTATGATGGCGATTTTTCATGACATGATAGAAGAATGCATGGAAGTTTTCATGGATGACTTTTCAGTCTTCGGTGATACATTTGAATCATGTCTAGCTAATCTTGAACGAATGCTTATTAGATGCGAACAATCAAATCTAGTTCTTAATTGGGAGAAATGCCATTTTATGGTTAAAGAAGGCATCGTTCTTGGTCATAAAATTTCAAAAGAAGGAATTGAAGTGGATAGAGCTAAAGTAGATGTAATTGCTAAACTTCCACATCCCACCAATGTTAGAGGAGTTAGGAGTTTTCTAGGGCATGCCGGTTTTTACCGACGTTTCATAAAAGATTTTTCTAAAATTGCCACTCCTATGAATAAAATCCTAGAAAAGGATGCTCCATTCATCTTTTCAGATGAGTGTATCAAATCTTTCAATATTCTTAAAGAAAAACTCACTAATGCGCCGATCATGATAACACCAAATTGGAATCTACCATTTGAATTAATGTGCGATGCAAGTGATTTTGCAATGGGAGCCGTTTTAGGACAAAGGATTGAAAAACGATTTCAACCTATATATTATGCTAGTAAGACGTTACAAGGAGCATAAACGAACTATACAACTACTGAAAAAGAACTCCTTGCTATTGTCTTTGCTTTTGACAAATTTCGATCATATCTCGTTCTAGCAAAAACGGTGGTCTATACCGACCATTCTGCTCTTAGATACCTATTTTCAAAACAAGATGCTAAACCAAGATTAATCCGTTGGATCTTACTCTTACAAGAATTTGATATTGAAATCCGAGTTAAAAGAGGAGCAGAAAATCTCGCCGCTGATCATCTTTCTCTTCTTGAAAATCCCGAATTAGAAGTTCTAAATGAATCGGCCATACAAGACAACTTTCCTGATGAATATCTATTGAAGATAGATTATAATGAAATCCCATGGTTTGCAGACTATGCAAACTACTTAGTATGTAGATTCCTTGAAAAAGGATTATCGTACCAAAGACGAAAGAAATTCTTCAGAGATATAAAACACTATTTTTGGGAAGATCCACATCTGTTTAAAAGTTGTCCAGATGGAATAATACGCTGATGTGTATTT
The DNA here is from genome assembly GCF_046630445.1 of Rutidosis leptorrhynchoides. NCBI lineage: Eukaryota > Viridiplantae > Streptophyta > Magnoliopsida > Asterales > Asteraceae > Rutidosis > Rutidosis leptorrhynchoides. The sequence goes on from NC_092337.1 coordinate 389,094,977, forward strand.
GGAGATGAAGCTAGTAAAATTTTAAACCATTGTCACACAGGACCAACAGGAGGGCATTATGGGGCTCAACTAACAGCAAGAAAAGTTTATGATGCTGGATTCTATTGGCCTACAATTTACAAAGACGCACACCTTCTTTGCAAATCCTGTGATGCTTGTCAAAGGGCCGGAAAAATAAGTCAACGTGATGAAATGCCACAAAATGTCATCCAAGTATGTGAAGTATTTGACATTTGGGGTATTGACTTTATGGGTCCATTTCCAAAATTCCATAATAATCTATATATACTCGTAGCCATTGATTATGTATCTAAATGGGTGGAAGCACAAGCTCTCCCAACTAACGATGCACGAGTTGTAGTCAACTTTTTAAAACATCTTTTTGCAAGGTTTGGAACACCAAAAGCTTTAATAAGTGATCGGGGTACTCATTTCTGTAATAATCAACTTGAGAAAGTTCTTAAAAGATATGGAGTAACTCATAAAATCTCCACCGCATATCATCCACAAACAAGTGGACAAGTTGAAAATACCAACCGAGCTTTAAAACGTATTCTAGAGAAAACCGTAGGATCAAATCCGAAGGAATGGTCCGTTAAATTGGAGGATGCACTCTGGGCTTTTAGAACAGCCTACAAAACTCCAATTGGAACCACACCTTTTAGACTTGTTTATGGAAAAGCATGTCATCTTCCAGTAGAAATTGAACACAAAGCATTTTGGGCTTTGAAGACATGTAATCTTGATTTACATGAAGCTGGACGTCTACGGTTAAGTCAACTAAACGAATTAGAAGAATTAAGACATGAAGCATACGATAATTCGTTAATCTATAAGGAAAGAACAAAGAAATGGCATGATAAAAGAATCAGAAGTTCAAAAGAATTTAAAGAAGGAGACAGAGTTCTTCTTTTCAATTCACGATTCAAGCTATTTCCTGGAAAATTAAAATCAAGATGGTCTGGACCATTCATAGTTAAAAGAGTTTTCCCATACGGAACGATAGAATTAATAAATTCAAATGGGATTGAATTTAAAGTTAATGGTCACAGAGTTAAACATTACATACATGGTCCGATGGAAGTTGACAATGAAGTTAATCACAATTTCGATACCACAGCTAACTAAGTGTGGGGAGAATCAAGTCTTTAAAGGATAATATGTATTTCTGTTAGAGTTAGATTGTCTGTTTTCGTGTAGTTCTCTAAAATGGAACCCGAATGGTCTTTCCCTAGCAGACCCTAAAGAACTAGTCTTCTCCCCCCATTCTGAAATTTTAATTTTTTTAGGTTTTTACAAAATGAAGACTGCCTGTGAACTAAACCATGGTCTAATGCTACACGCTTTGATCACTAAACGTAATAATGACACACTACCGAGTGAAATAGTATCAGTAATCAGAGAAAGAATGGACGGAGTTAGAAAAGAATCCAGATGCGAAGATAATAAGTTACAATTTGGTAAAGGAAAATCAAAATCCGCAGCGAAAAGAAGAGCACGACACCTAGAAAGATGTCACAAATGCGGAAAATGGTCACATGGAGGTAAATGTTCAAATAATCAAACCTATTCAAACACCGAATTTGTTACTTTATGCAGAGACGGACCGTTCATATGTTTAGAAGAAAAGACACTGAATGCTCGAGGTTACGCCTATGTAGCTATGAAAAACCAATTAAACCGACTATCTTATGAATGGGATAGATCATATAACTAAGAATACTATCTCACAGGTAAGTCTGTACAGTCTTTATTTTTATTTTTATTTTTAACCTTTTGATAATAAACGCTAATTTGTTCGCTATAAAGTATTAAATTGGTATTAAATAAAATTAGGTTTGGCGACCGAAATTATTGATATCATTCAAAAATTTATTACATCACTGTGAAATTTAATGTTTATTCTTAAGGTATAAATATCTTCAATCAATCAACCCAAAATATTTCAAAAATTCGTCATGAGTTAAATTAGGTCTTGGAACCGAAATTACTTTACCGAAAAGAGGAGTGTATATTTTTGATAATATTTGATTGATTAAAGTGGGATAAAAAGCCAAAAAAAATTTTAATTTTATTTTTACCATATTTTTAAAATTAATATATAAATCTTAAATTAATATTGTAAACTTTGTAAAAACAATATATTTAAAATTATAAATATTTGAAAAATTAATATAAGTTTGGTGTGAATTTATAATATGAATTTTTAAATTAAGTTTGGTATAAATTTTTTTATTTTTAAAATATGAATTTTTAATTTTATGCATTTTAAATTTTAAGTTTGGTGTGAATTTTTAATATTAATTTTGAATTTTATATTTAAGTTGTGTGAATTTAAAAACAAAAATTTACTTTATCTCATTAAGTTAAAAATATGATTTTTAAAATTCGTCGTAAGTTGAAAACTAGGTCTTTGAACCGAAATTGCTTTACCCAAGGGAGGGACGAGAACTTTTATTATCATTATTTTTAATCTTATTGAATTAAAGTATGCCAAAAACATTAAAAAACCCGAAAATCTTAGCTTTTAAAACAATCGCTACAAAAAGACAAATTTTAAAATTTTGTCGAAGGACGGACTAGGACATCGATCCGAAACGACCTCGTCCTAAATAACAAGGGAAACAAAATTTTAAAATTAATTACTTAATTGTTTTAATTAATATAAGATGTTATAAAAAAAAAAAAAAAAAACTCCGCGACTCGCGGAGTTTGAAGGGGAAATCTCCGCGAGTCGCGGGAGGACCGAAATACAGAAAAAAAATAAAACGCAAAGAACAGCTCAGTCCAACCCACAACACAAAACACAGCAAAAAGACTGCGCGAAAAAACCCCAAAAACACCCCCAAAATCACAATTTTTAACCGTTAATCATCAAATCTTTTACTAAAATCATGTTGAGAAGGATGCTATCAAGGAATTACTCAAGAAAAACGGTAAATTTCTACACCTAAACACCATTTAATCCGAAAATTAGTGTTCTTGAGCAATTTTTTCCCCAATTTGATTTTGATGCTTTTTAGTGTAATTAGGCTTAAATTGTTTATGTATTATGTTTGTATAACCTAGATTGATGCTATTTAACATGATTAGAAGTCTTAAACTTCAAATTTTGAGTAATCTAGGGTTTGTGTTCTTGAGCAAATTTGGGGCTTTTTGATATAAACAGGTTATGGCTGATTTTTGTCATGAATTGTTGCTAAATTAAGTAGTGTAACATGTTTAGGTAGTTAAATGATCCAAACTTTGAGCCTAAACATGATTTTGAGAATTAAAGTGGACTTTTTCAAGTCTAAAAATTCATGAACTTGATTTTTGAAAGATAATGCCATTTGAGACTTGTTTAATTGCTAGTAATGATTATTTTGACATGTTATTTGAGTTGAATGCTTATGAACTTGGCGAACATTTTCGTATATGCTTATTTGAAAAAGTGTAGATTTGATAAAAATATGAAAATGAGCTTAAGTTGATATAAATTGATCATGTCATTGTAATTATTTTGATTGATGATTTTGCTGACACTAATGCATATTTGGATGCACAAAAATTGTGTTTGATGTGTTTTGCAGACTGAAAGGGGTGAATCTTCATCCCAAGCTCGCAATGCTCCTGCTGAGAATGCGGAACAATAGGAGGTGGATAACTACTACAAGCAAGATATACCTCATCCAGTCATGACCTTTTCTGATATGCACTTGGAAGATTTGCACCCGAACCTGAGATTTGACAGACTTTGGATAGATTATCCAAAATACCAAAGGGGTTTGCATACTCTTCATTCTAAAGTTGTTGAGGTACCCAGGGTCATAGAATTGGGACCCTTAGAAGCTGTAGAATTGGCCGGGCCAATTAGGGAATTACTTGTACAGAGGTATGGTAATTCTACTTTTAATGACTGGTTACGTTTATTCACCATGCGTAGACCTGTATATAAAGTATGGTGTGAAGAATTGTTGTGTAGTATAGAATTAAATGATCGGGTAGCTAGTTTAACCGATCGATCTTTTATTAGATTTTTGTTAGGAGGTTCGATGCGCCACATGTCTTTACTAGACATGGCTCAGGCTTTACGTATATATACGCCTGAGGAGTTAGCATCTGCCGATTGTAGAGGGTTGATACTAAATGGTAGAAAGATAGATGAAAATTTTGATACACACGGTGTATGGAGTCAAATGACAAGCCATCACTGATTCAAAGGGGGAAATTACTCTTATTTGGATATAGATAGAGCTGAATTAAGAGTGATTCATAGGTTTTTAGCTAATTCGATTACACAAAGAGGTAAGAACAAGGAAAAGGTAAATGAACAGGATTTGTTTTACCATATGTGTATTCGAGACCCACAAAGCGCTGTAAGTATACCGTATTGTGTGGGTTATTATTTATCAGCTATGGTTAGGGGGATGAGACCGTATAGCATAATAGGAGGTGGTATTTTTATTACTTTGATTGCTGAATATCTCGGTGTGGATATAAGTCAGGGGGGATTATTAGTCGAAGAACCAGAACCCCGCGATACTATAGGTTTAAATGTATACCATGGTGCGAAAGTTTTGAAGAGGCGAAATAACGCCGCAGTCCAATACCATGGTAGACATCCACAGGTTGAGAGAAACCAACAGCAAGGTAATGTAGGAGGGGGAAATGAAATGCAAGAAATGCAAAGGTTTATAGCTTCACAGGAGTACGAAAATGCTAGACAGAGAGCATTTGAAGATTGGCAAGTTCATCAAAACCAAATCATAGCTCATTGCCTACATATAGGTAGAAACTATATTCCTACACCAAAACCCATATTCCCTCCCTGGTCTATAGAGATGCAACCACTGTATCCTACGTATAACCCTGCCGAAGCATTCTATAGCACCTATAGTTATGCTTGGAACCCCTATTGGTACCAGTATCATCCCTAGTCTACTTAGTTTTATTTATTTTGTAATTTGTAATATTGATACGTTTAATACTTATGTTAATATTGTAATAGTTTTTATAATTTTCTAACTTTTATTCTTAGATTTTAATAATTTTTGAATGTGGGGTAATATACCAAACTTCAAAAATATGTATATATGTTTGCAGTTTATCTTATGTACACAACAGGGTAAAACAACGCATTTTCAAAGACTGGCATTAAGTTCAGCAAAAAGCAACTAATTTTGACGACAAGATGCAAAATATATGTGAAATAACAACAAGACGGAATGAACAAATGATGTGCACCATTTATCATTCAGCAAACAAACGCCAATATGTTTGGAAACTTTAGTAAAATTTAATCAATTTCACACAAATCACCCTCAATAATTTAAATTGTTACTGATTTCTTGCAAATGAGGGCATTGCAAGATCTTAAGTGTTGGAAGGGGTTAAATTCTTTCGGATTTTAAAATTTTTTACTTTATACACTTGGTTACCATTAAAAATACTAGTAAAGCAGTAGTTGTATTAGAATCTAGTGCTCTCTGATAATAAAGAACAGCCCTAGTCTTATATACTGACTACCCAATTCTAGTAAAAATTTTAAAAATTTTCAATTAAATGAACTCAAAATCATGTTTATACATATTTATGAACAATAAAACTAGGTTTTAACACCGAAATTATTGTTACCTCAAAAAGAACATAAATTGAGAAACAAACCAAAATATTAAAATTCATTTAAAATGGAATAGAGGACGATAAAAAGGAAAATAAAAGCCAAGTGTGGGAAAATTTACCAAGTTATCTTAAACATATGTCACATATATCTGTAACAAATAACTGAAAATACTTTTGCTTTGGACTAAACTAAATTGTTTTACCCGATGAAAGAAAAGAAGAGATGGATCTACACGATGAATCAATTCCATCATTAAAAGGAAGTAAAGTCTTCCGAAAAAGACACGCGCTTCTTGATTTAGGTCAAAAAGTTGTCGTCCAGACCAGCTGTAGGTTGACGAAAAATCTAGAAAAGTCATCACTAAAATCAGCAGGAAATCCACGGACCTCAGCATTAAACTGGGTCGCCAAGTGGTCAGATTTATCCTAACCATGAGAAGGATTTATCTCGTAAAATGGGAGGCACCATGCAAATTAGCTGGATAAGACTAATAAATCAGATCCCCAGAAAGGATAATCTCCTTAAAAGATCAAAAATCAGCTTTTAAGCCTGATATTACTCAATCCTTGAGATTGACCTTAAAGATTGAGAATTACAAACTCATGGAATTCAATGATATCTAAATTCGAGCTTGAACGAGAAAATATTTTGATCAAAATTACAAACCGATTTGTTTTCTGAAAACCCTATTTTCAATGCGTTCATTACCATTGAACGTAAAATCCTAGGAATTCACCTGGAATTCATTAGGTCACCTGAACCAAATCGGGTGTCAACCGTAAGAACGGTGGTTGCATTGCATGGTCAAAGACAGGACCTTGTGCCAGACCGAAAAATTATAAGGGTGAGCTTTACTATTGCTCCTACCAAGGATAGTAATTGCGTCCGACACGTTATAGACCATAATCAAAAGCAAGTCACGGGACATTGCCTTAATAGTTGCTTGTTCAACACTTTCCTTTACAACCGGACGGTAGTTTACCGAAAGGTAATATACGGGACAAGTAAACTGGACGTGTTGCTTTCCAAATACAAGGTTAGCAAGTGGGTGACACAAAACCATAAGTTTTGAGCTAAAATTTTCAAATCTGAAACCCACCAAACCCACAAAAATATTTTGCAAACACCGGTGAAGGGTTATTCCGGAAAACTTATCTAGGGTAACAACTAGATTTAATTTTCAAAAGATCAAATGTTTTCATAAAGATCCAATTTCCTTAATGGATCTAAATTTTTATAGTCATGTGGGACTGTAAACCATATCGTTACTACCATTGTTTATACTGCCGTATAGAAATCACTGATGTACAAAGTGTGAAGAATAAAGAAGTGATTCTAGTATTTCAAGACGATATTGCTTGAGGACAAGCAACGCTCAAGTGTGGGAATATTTGATAATGCTAAAAACGAACATATATTTCATAGCATTATTCCTCAAGAAAGACAAGCTTTTAGTTGCAATTGTTCTATTTACAAGTGATATTCGTTTAAATAATAAAAGGTGAAGACAAAAGACAGATTCGACGAATTGAAGACGCAAACGACCAAAAAGCTCAAAAGTACAAAAGACAATCAAAGAGGTTCCAATTATTGATAAGAAACGTCTCGAAATTACAAGAGTACAAGATTCAAAACGCAAAGTACAAAATATAAAATTGTACGCAAGGACGTTCAAAAATCCGGAACCGGGACATGAGTCAACTCTCAACGCTCGACGCAACGGACTAAAAATTAGAAGTTAACTATGTATATAAATATAATATAATATATAATTAATTATATTAATATTATATTTATAAATAAATCGTCGGCAAGAAAGACTCCAAAAGCTGGTGAGCTGTATTTACAAACTCCGCGACTCGCGGAGTTTGAAGGCCAAAAGGGCCGCGAGTCGCGGAGCCCCAATTTCTGAAACTCCCTATAAAAGCAAACGAATTCTGATCGCAAAAATCACCAAATATATCCATCCATCTATCTAAACGTATATATTTATATTTATATTTATATTTTAATTTTAATTTTAATTTTAATTTTAATCCTAATAATAAGGGTATGTTAGCGAATGTTGTAAGGGTGTAAGTCGAAATTCTGTCCGTGTAATGCTATGCTATTTTTAATCATTGTAAGTTATGTTCAACCTTTTTACATTAATGTCTCGTAGCTAAGTTATTATTATGCTTATTTAATCCGAAGTAATCATGATGTTGGGCTAATTACTAAAATTGGGTAATTGGGCTTTGTACCATAATTGGGGTTTGGACAAAAGAACGACACTTGTGGAAATTAGACTATGGGCTATTAATGGGTTTTATATTAACTAAACAATACCTTGTTAATTTAATATACAAACTTATAATTCGACGTGTTTATATATAACCACATACGCTTGACTGGGTACGGTGGGCGGGATATCTATAAATACCAATAATTATTCATTTTACCGGACACGGAACTGGATTAATAGTTAATAGACTTGTTGAAACAGGGGTGAATTACATTCAAGGGTAATTGGTGTAATTGTTAACAAAGTAGTAAAACCTTGGTTTACACGCAGTCGATAACCTGGTGTATTCATTAAACAAAGTATTAAAACCTAGTTACAATTCGAATCCCCAATTAGTTGGAATATTTGACTTCGGGAATAAGAATAATTTGACGAAGGCTTTCGCTCTTTATATTTATGACTGATGGACTATTATGGACAAATCCGTATGGACATATTAAATAATCCAGGACAAAGGACAATTAACCCATGGGCATAAAACTAAAATCAACACGTCAAACATCATGATTACGGAAGTTTAAATAAGCATAATTCTTTTATTTCATATTTAATTTCCTTTATATTATATTTAATTGCACTTCTAATTATCGCATTTTTATTGTTATTGTATTTAATTGCACTTTTAATTATCGTACTTTTTAATTATCGCAAGTTTATTTTATCGCACTTTTATTATTCACAATTTCATTATTGTTATTTACTTTACGCTTTAATTTAAGTCTTGTATTTATATTTATTATTTTACATTTGGTTTTAACTGTGACTAAAGTTTTAAAATCGACAAACCGGTCATTAAACGGTAAAAACCCCCCTTTTATAATAATAATATTACTTATATATATATTTGTATTTTTATAAAAGTAAACTAATATAGCGTTAAGCTTTGTTAAAAAGATTCCCTGTGGAACGAACCGGACTTACTAAAAACTACACTACTGTACGATTAGGTACACTGCCTATAAGTGTTGTAGCAAGGTTTAAGTATATCCATTCTCTAAATAAATAAATATCTTGTGTAAAATTGTATCGTATTTAATAGTATTTCTTGTAAAATATAAGCTATTTCATATACCCCGCTGCAAACATCAGCACACGTAAAAGATAAAATTAAAAAAAAAACATTAAATAAGAAAAAACCTAAACAGAACTAATGAGTTTTGAAAGCGTCTCCAATTGATACTATTCCAACAATCATCGTTAGTATTAGTAAAATTACGGTAAATAAATGAATAGACCTGAATGAAATAAATCAAAATATGAATTTATAATAATCAAAATTACCTTTGTCAGATTTCATCGATTCTATGAGATTATGTTCGTGAACAGGCTCAAATTAGATGCCAATAAGTTTTCCAAACCTAATCGTTTCACGGAGTTCTTTTATTTCCCTCGACGGCGATTCAACCTAAAGTTTTCACAAAGTTAATAGATGCAAAGAGAACCCTGGAACCCAAAACGGATGAAGAAGGAAAGCTGCAACAAATAAGATTGTTTGGAGAAGAAATTGAGGATATAGGGTTAGGAGGAAGAAAATATATAAATTAATTTTTTTTCTTCCATTAATTAAGATTTAGACTAATGTGAAGAAAATATACAATTAATGAAGAAATAACTTGTTGAGGTATGAAAGTAAACAACACAATACAAAATTAAACAAATAGATGTGAACTATACCTTCACGAATAGTAGGGGTAGCCTGATGAGAGCTTAACAGATGGTAGCTAATATACACATTACAGTACATTGTAAATGAAAAGTAGAAGAAATAATACAACAATTGAACTAAACAGTACTGCACATCCGCTCGAGGCTGAATCGCAGACGTACAGGTCATTATCTCTACAATACCAAAACATCCACACATTACACCATTTCTCCCAAATATTGAAAAATCAAAAAATTGAAAAATTTGAAAAGGCTAATTAACTTACTTCTTATGTGTCTTTCTTTGAGTGGGCACTCAACATGATTAGTAGCCTTAAAAATTGCAACCTCAACATCCTTAAATCACACAACAACAATAACGATAAAACCCTAATTGTGTAAAATTAGAAATACAGTCAAAATAAGATGAAATTAAGAGAGATTTAAAGACCTTGAAGTCACTATTGACATGTGCTAAACCGACAGTGGTTTAGTACCCATGGTTTCAGTTTGTATGTATGAATCAAAATCAAATCAAAAACTGTATGGATATGTATATGTAACATCCTCAGATCTGTCCTAGACGTAAGATGACTATTTTGCCCTTAGGCATAATTGTGTGGTTAATTATGCTTTTATTTTAATTAAATGTTTGGTGTTATTTTATTATTTGGTTAAGACCAGTTTGTGACAAGGGTCACAGAACAGGTTCGTTTATTTAATTTGGACTCCGTTAGGGCAGTCAAATTAAGTACGAAAGTTATCAGATAACTGGTAAATACCCGTGTGTGATGGGGTATTGTATTTAGCTTAAATATATAAGCTTGTGACCAGCTCCTTCTCTCATTTTTTGGAAAATTCTCAAACACCCCGTACACTCTTAATCTCATTCCATCAAACCAAAGATTTCTAATTTGTGTTCTAGAGCTCAAATCATTCATATCATCTTGTTCTTTACAATTTACAGAGTCTATTGAGGTAAGAATCATATAGTTTCGAGGTCTAATCTTTAAAAAAAATGATGATTTTGTGTTAACTTTGTCAAAAGAGCAATTTTGAGTCAAAATGGTTGATTTTGATGTTGTTTGTGTCAAAATCTTGTCGGTTTATGCTTATTGATGTTAAGTGTAACTGATTTGGTCAGTTTAGAGGTAAAAAACGAGCTCTAGAGCACCAATTGGTGATTTTAGGTCAAAACCCATCAGTTTTCTGCTGCTGATGCTCGATGAACAGAACCGTACGGTTGCAGCTTGCAACTGCACGGGTACACAGTGCAACTGTACGGGTGCATGTGCAACCGTACGGATGCAGTGGTGTTGGTGCAACCGGGCAGAAAGTGTGAAACCGTACGAATGCACTATGCAACCCTACGGATGGACTTGCAACCGTACGGATGCATGTGCAATCGTACGGATGTAGATCAGTGATGCAGTATTGTGTAATTTAGTTGTTTTCTATCCGTTATGCTGTCCGCGTGACTTATGATGATCAGGATGTAAATTCTGAAAATGCATAAGTGTTAGGTGGACTTTTAGCGGCACTTTTTGTGACTGATTTTCTGTACTGTGCTGTTTTATGTTAACAGACAGAAACTAACTTGATTTGCCATATGTTCAGGTGATAAGGATAGGGAAGCCGCTCAGTGATAGGTTATCTGAGCTTATTGCTGGTATTCGGTGAGTGGGTCTATCTCCGAATAGAGTATTAAGTAGCTGACACGCTACTTGTTCAGACTCTTTAATCTTATGTTTATGTTCAGTGTGAATACCATGTATAGTTAGATATTGTCATGCTAGTTAGGACGATTGCATGACTGAAAATCTGTGATATTATGTGCACACTGTTAGTTGGACACCAACCGAAGCGGCAAGTTTGGGAACCCACTGAGGCGGCAAGGTCGGGTTGATGTGAGGTCGACTGTGGTAGCCTGGTCGGGTCATGGTGTTACTGATTGTTTAGTATAGTATAGAAGGACGCATGTGTTGCGTCTGGACGGTTATGCAGTGGAGTCAGTAAAGCGGACTATCGGTAGACTGTAGCTTGATCAACTAAGTCGTGTGCTCGTACAAGCCGCCGATCCTCATATTGTCAGTTGTTGTTATATGCTAGTTCAGGACGTTAGCATATCTGTGACCTTTGCATGTTCAGTTGCTTATGTTTGATCTGTTAAATAGTATCCATTCACTTAGCAGTTGTGCTAATCCCCCACATTTCCACCCTTGCAGGTTTAGGTACTGTTGTTTAGGACGGGTGTTGCGGACGGGTTTGAAGACATGTTTGACTATGTGATTAACTCTGATGTTTTCAATATTAATGATATTTTCACGTAACACCGATGTTTTAGAATATTGTAATAACATTAACTAAGTTGATTTGTTAACTATGGTTTGTAAGTATTAACCAGGGTTATTTTAGTAACTATAAATGTACTTCCGCTGTGATAAAAAAAATCAGGGTGTTACAGTATATGTGTGGGTTTTGATTGGAAGGAGTAATGTGTCGGGGTCCAAACGAACAAAAACCAACACACGCACCGCAAACCGGCAACCACCGCCAACCGACTGCAACCACCGCTGACCAGCAGTGGGAAGCTGCACGCCAGCAGCAGCAACTGTCGGTAAAATAGGAACAGTAAACACCAGTAGTACGCAGCCAGAAACAGAAATAGCAGCGGCAACAGCCACCAACGACCGCCACTACAAGCTGCGAACAACCACTGCGCGCCAGCTGCAGCAGAAGCCACCGCCGACAGCTGCAGTAGCCGCTTGGCAGTTGCAGCCAGCAGCAGAACAGCAGCAATAGTTGTTGTCCACTTCGGGTTACCCCCCAAATGTTGTGATTTTAGCCATTTTTGAAGCTAAAAATTACATACAAAGAATATCTAACATGCATAGATCATAAACCCACAATTATAACACCAAAACATCAATAATCTTGCAAGAATTTAGTTGATTTAATGCTATTTCTCCCAAATATTGAAAAAATAAAAAAAACGAAAATTTTGAAAAGGCTAATTAACTTACTTCTAATGTGTCTTTCTTTGGGTGGGCACTCAACATGATTAGTAGCCGTAACAATTGCAACATCAACATCTTAAAATCACACAACAACAATAACGATAAAACCCTAATTGTGTAAAATTAGAAATACATTCTTAGTAGATGATACACCTATACTATAGCTGAAAACTTTATAGAAGCTTAACCATATCAGCATTATTAGAGGAAGTCTGATCTAAATAGCCACCAAAACCTGCAAATATAATGAAATTTTTTTGTTTTCTATTCTGACATTACAAAGCATAAGAAAACAGAACTATAATTTACTACAATTCGTCAAAAATAACAAATTATAATACCTAAATCGTACCAGCATTATAAGTCATCTAAATAGCCACCCAAAACTGCATATATAGAAAAAGTGTGTTACAAAAACTGAAAATAATAAATACCAGTGTGAAGACCCGTCAATTACCCTTAACGACTCCTTCACTTGGTCCCACAGCTTGATCATAACTCTAAATGAATTTAATAAATAACATTGCATTCTTTATTTAAAAATGATTTCCTTTAAAGGAACCTACAAAAATATGTAAGTTTAGAAAAACCATACATAAATACCTAACTAAAATTTGACCAAAGAAAAGTCAACAAACACCCACAAATTTAATGTATCAAAACAGAATGTAAGTTAATGTTTAATAAAATCTGCCAACATGCATGCAGACTCTCTAGCACAGCGGAAGCCAATAATCAAGTACCCAAGAAAACATGCGAGTAAACTGTCAACAAAAATGTTGAGTGAATTATAGGTTTAAATAACGTATAAACTTTAGACCACGAGATTTCAAATGTTAGAAAACATAGAAATATTATTCCATTATTCCATGAGCCACCTGGTAACCACTTAACCATTTTCATACCCTTACCAAACAACGATATACACTGAACAGGTGTATATTCAAAAATAACGAAGTACTAATACATTCCGATTATAAATTACTAGCGCGACTAGCTCGAAATGGGGATGTCAAGCCCGATAGATCTATCCATAGGATTCGCGTTCACCAGTAGAAACCAGTAATTACAGTTACCAGGTTAGGAAATCTTTTCATTCAACTCATAATGAATAATTTAATTTTATTTCCACTTGTGTCTAAATGTAAAACAAAATTGCATATAATCTCATCCCAAAAATACTTTAAAATAGTATGTAAAATGGGATTATAACTCACCTTAAAGCAATTGAAGCAACAACACAGAAATGCGAACAACAAAAGGTAAAGTGATCAGGAATGACCACAACTCCGACCTAAAAAAAAGCAGGTCGATATAAATAACTAACCTAGGTCAAGTCTTAGTATGATAACCATAGTACTTGTTGTAGTAAAGCATAGAACATCTCTCGGTATGATTCGGTATGAGCAGGACAGCGTAAAATACGTACTTTCTATTTTTGGAAAGTTTCTATTTTAGGAAAGTTTCTTTTTTAGGAAAGTTTCTATTTTTAGAAAGTTTCTATTTTAGGAAAGTTTTTTATCTTTGAAAAGTTTCCTTAATTAGAAAACTCAACAAAAGTCAACTGAAAGTCAAAGTCAACCGAAAGTCAACTCAAAAGTCAACCTTGGTTAAACTTAATTAACATTGAAATTTAAAGTGTAAATTATATTAATATTATAAGTTATGATATTATTTAAAATAATATTTGTATAATCATGTCATATCATAAGTTTAATTGAATTAAATCGAATTATAAAGTTAATATAAGTTTAAATGATATAATAGATATAACATAAGTATTTAATTAATTAATTAAATATTAATCATATCATAAGTATTATTAATTAATAATGAATCATTAATCATAATCTAAGTATCTTGAATTAATTATGAAGTGTTACACATATCATAAGTATTATTAAACCATAAGTATTTAATAATTAAATTGTATTATAATTAAATAATAACTAAATCATATAATAAATAAATAAATAAATAAATAATTAACCTTTATTATAAGTCTGGATATAATAATCTCATAACTTAAGTTTTATACTTATCATAAGTATTACGTTAATAATAAAAGTATTATTAATCCTAAGTTTAATTATAAGAATAATTAAATCATAATGTAATTATTAAATGATATAATAAATATATATCATAAGTATTAATTAAAAATAATTACTTTTATAACATAAGTAATCTAATTATAATGAAAATCATTATTTATACCCTAAGTTTCAATTTCATAACCATAAGTTTAGTTAAAAGTTCGCTAGGTCATAACTTGAGCCTCGGGTGTCGGTTTTTGACGAATTTTATATATATCCTCGTCTAAGCAACCAACCCGACACCTTAGAACACTCAAGAAACCCCTAAATCAGTTCATGCAGTCGTGAAGATCAGCCATGAACCAACTTTTTCTTTAATCCGATTTAAAACTTGTATTAGCCATTTCGGGTGATCCGTGGCACGAATTTCGATGACCCGAACATGAATGTTCATCCCATCATCAATCCTAACCTAATGGTACACCCTAAAGACTCCAAATATGGTCACCAAATCAGACCAAAACGGATTTCTCAAGTTATCACACTTTAATCTCATCAAAACCCTAAATCGGGCATAACTTTTGATCCGAAACTCGAAACAACATAAATCCAAAGCCTAAAATTATGCTCTTGATGAGAGGAACTCATACATGAACTTTAATTAGCCAAAAACATAATTTAAGTTCACTGATTTTAACAAAAAGCCCGCTGTCCATTTTTAATCATGCCGAAAACATACATAATCGAGCATTTCTACGCATCAAATCATCAATACAATTATACACAAGTACTATACCATCAAAATAAGATTAAAAACAGTAAAAAGAAATGAAAATTGAAAAGCTAGGGTTTATTTTTATACCCTAATCGAAGAACAAGTGATATGAGCTTGTAGATCTTGAAATGGAGAACCCGATGAGATCAAAAGCCCTAAATCTTCAAGTATAAAATTGTTGAAGATGATGATGATTATGGTAGAGGTGGTGAATGTCCAACATGAGAGAAAAACAGAGGAGAAGAAGAATAATATGAATTAGGTTAAAATGAAGTAGTGTGCTTATTTTGATCATGTAACTTCAAGTTTCAAAAATTGACACAAAACCCCACTCCATGGGGATTTCGGCCGACCCATCAAAGGGCGTGGGCTCCCTTTAGCCCATTTTGATTTCAAGAGAAAAATCTTGTGGCTCGAAAGCCCAAACGGATCCCAATTCGTGAAAATACGGCTACGCGATTAAAAATTTGGAAGAACATGTACACACGACAAATAAAATATAGAAATATTTTATGATCTCATATGATATAGAAATATCATAAATAAAATAATTTCCGATTCGAAAATCGTGAAAGTCTGATCGTTGGTCTGAAAACCAAAAAAATTCACCGGATAGAAATCCAAGAAACGTAGAAACGTACAAATCTAAATATGAACACATATAATTATATGACATATAATAAGGAAAATATTATTATTCAAATAATAATATAAGTCATAGAAATGACGTGGCACGAATACCAGTAAACAAAAGTTAAATATAAACTGTAAAGAATAACGAAAAAAGTAGGGTCATTACAGCACCTACCCGTTAAAGAAATTTCGTCCCGAAATTTGAGGAGTGACCATCAACGGTGCTGAACTAGAGAAAAAGTGAGGGTATCCATGTCCCAAGGGACTTTTGTGCTCAAAAGTGAGCTATTTGCCTTGAAAGGTACTCGGGCGTATAAAAGTAAGAATATGTATATGCCATTAATTAAATCTCTTGATCTTAAGATCAATAAATTGATTTCGTTTCTTGCTAACATGAATATGTCATCTGAATATATTTCCACAAAAGGGATGATGATGTTTTTAGCCATGCAGGCATTTTCAGTAAGCTGGATGCATGAAATGCATCATGAATATTACTATGCTCATCTAAAACATTGAGCGTTTATGTCGCAATACGAGGCTGACAAAAAGAGTGGAATACATGCTGATCACAACCATGCAATTTGATGTTCGGATATTCTTAGCTACGGATGTTACTAACCCTTTAATTCCGGAAGGTAAGCATAGGCATAATGAACCTGATACTTAAGAAATGTCTGATGTGAATAAATGAATCGAAATTCTAGCTGAAAGTTACTAATCAGACTTACATGCAATGCAAGCCATAATTATTTAAAGTGTCCTCAGAACGGTCTGAGCGATCAGTGAAAGATATCGTTCAATTTATCATACTACACGTGAACTTATCCTTGGAAGAAATGAAAGCACATTTGCAGAGTGTACTACATGATTTTAGTTACATGTTGATACGAAGGTGAAAAATCAACTAGAATAACATATAGTTGCAACCAACGAGAGGAGATATATTTGGTGTAATCAAATCAGTGTTATAGATGTTTAAGGCAATTCCTTCAAAGAGGATAACGAGAATCATAGATTTTTAAAGCAATTTACATTATATTTCCAAAAAGAAAAAGCACGAAAGGTGGGATCTCTCAACAAGAGTGAACTCCTCGCACGACGTGCGAGTCGATCTAGGATTCATCCTTATTCTTAAGTTTATGTGCGATTGAGAAGAAACGTTAATCATTAGTTATAAAGAATAGTTGACTCCGGGTGAGAAGAATCTCTAACATGATTTCTTGTACCTCAAAATATTGAATCATAGAATTGATGCCTACGAGGGTGTTGCGTTTAGCCGTAAATTATCGAGAGTAGAAACTTCTCAAACGGCCTAGTGTAATATCTATCTGTGATACCAACTATAACAACGGTTGGGATAAAACCCACCCAGTGCCTTTCCTACGATAGGATGACCACTGAGTGTACCTCAGAAAACTGATTTATCGGTCCGCGTTTTGGCCATGTTTAACCTTAAAAAGGAACATTTTATGAGCGCAAAGACTTCCCAACATATTTTATAAAACCGCCATCCAAAGTGGCATAATAGTTTTTAACAAGGATCTTAATGGTAAGTTTCATCCCTAAACGGAGGATGAGAAGAAGTGTGATCCATACACGGTGTAGATTAATACGAAAATCTTTAATATAATCAACCAAAGAAGTTTTGAAAAACCTTTAAACGTTTGATGTGACAACATAAACGGAATCTTAGTAAATTTAGAAGTATGTACAACATGTACCATTTTACATAAAATAATTTGACTTAATTAAACAACTCAATAAAGGAGTGGTTTTAAAATAATTTAAAGGTATAATTTAGTATGTACTAACCAAAATAGGTAAAGGTAAATTTATTTATATGATTATATATATATATATATATATATATATATATATATATATATATATATATATATATATATACATATATGATCTAATGAGAAAAAAAATCTTGCATAAATGACAGAAAATTTTGGAAATACTCTTTATCCATAAATCTCGAGAGGACCGCACAATGAAATTGTGTAGAAAATTTTGATAAACAGAGTATTCTTATTTCGTAGGTTACAATTGAAGAAAGATCGAGTGAAAGATCTTTGAATCACCGGGTGACATTTGATCAAAAATGTTACAAGGTAATGAAAACCAATGAATTAAATGTGGTTTTGACTATTATCAGGACATAAGTCCTTGGGCCAAAACTGTTCACGTGCGAAGATGTTGCTAACAAGTGAGGTATGAAGGATAGAGCATGAGGATGAGAAGTGAATCACTTCTTGACTTTGCAAAATGCCAAACAGGTTATGACTTATATTAAAGTCGATAGACTGATGGTGTCAATATCGCCAAATGAGAATCTCTTAGAATAAGTCAAAACTTAGAGTTACGTAAGAAGGAGTATCATCCCAACAGGTGTGGCAAATAAGTTCCTTGGGTAACTTAACAATTTTAAATGGTTTAAGTGGTAGTGGATGTCCGAGGACTCTGCATGATGTGGCAGTAAGTGCCTTTATCACACATACACATGAATCTCTTGATTTCGATGGTTGTAAAGTCTTCATGATAATTTTGATACGAATAATACGACATGCGCATAGACAATTATAAAGACATGCTAAAGCAGTGGTTTTTGACGATGTGATGCTCATTGAAAATCAATTTATTAAATTCTCATTAAATCTAAGTTTATTGCCAGGACAATATGAGTTTCCTCGATGAGTAAGGGTTATGCAAAGACATGACGTCAATTGCCATTGTTGGTACCATTAATATATAACCATTTAATGATAAAACCTAACATGCGTAAATGGATCTACCGTGATGAGTAAAACCTTGCTGCTCTTATGTACCAAACAGCATAACGTTGACTCACTAAAGTGAGTGTTCGAATGGTAGGGTTATGACATGTAACCGATAATCTCAAATTTTATCCATGTGTAAGCTTGTGTGAAAAGATAAATATTCAGCACACAACGTTGTAAATGAGAAGATGCAAGTCCCAACCTGAGATTAGGCAATGCAAACTCACGGGATTGAGTAATGATTGATCGGTGTAGCTACTACTTTTAGCACCAAGTCAAATGAAGTATCATAAGATCTTTAAGAAGTGATTCATGACTCAAAGGTCACAACTTATCATATATGCACAACAAATTGTGCGATGCCTAATCTTAGGTAGCATAATGAAAATTATATCAACGCTACCCTTGATCATATTGAGTGTGTGAAGAATCACATAGTACCAATGTAAAGGTAGAAGTATATATATAAACTTCAGCCATTTCTGACCCAAGAAGAGGATACGTCAAAATATGGATGAATTTAGTTCATGCCACTGCCCGCAGACAAATGGAAGAACTTCAGATGATGTATCTCCCCCTAGGTTTTAAATTCATAGTGAACGATTTTTAGTTGGGTACAACATCATTACTCGCATGGTGCCGAGCAATCTGCTATTTAAAAAACGCACGAGCGTGAAAATTTTCTTGATCATATTAATCAAAAGATACCGTAGGTAGGTTCGATTCTTCAAAAGATCATGCCCGTGAGATAATTATCATCTCATCATAAGGGACGAAATAGTAAGGTGTTTGTGAGTTCGACGCTTGAGGGTTCAAATAAAATCCCGACAAGTGATTTTCGATTACCTCCATTGAATTTCCAAATGTGGTCATGGAAATCATATGAAAATCTACGCCAAAAGCGTAATAATAGATAACAAGATGTACGCTTTAGGGAATTTCGGGGGTGTCACTACCAGTCACATAAGAATATGTACCATGTCTCCTAGCATGGATAAGGTAGTGAGTATCGAACTAACATTTTATTAAACATAGTGTAATAGGGTGAACCCAGATGCAACAAGTGATTATAAATTATTAAGGAATAAGACGTATGTCGTTAACAAAAATGAATGCAAAATTCCTCGGCTCCTCGATTCACAACCGTTATGGTATATGAGAGACTTTAAATCTACTCATTAGCATGAGATAGATAATTTGGTTATAACGAGTTCTTCGTATATCAACAAATAAGGTAATGAGTATCTTCGTTCCTCATGTAATAACATTGGAATTTCTGAATGAGTAGTGTAAAAATTTCCTTTGATTCACCTTATATTCCTCATGTCACAATATTGGAATTTCTATATGAATTACCGTAATATAATCCCGTTGGCCAGACGCCATTATATTTCACTAATTCATAGTTCCATTCCAATAACACTACATAAGGTCAGGACACGTGATCAATCTCGAATTTCAACACAATTTTCTCTAGAACGATTTCTTAAATAGTGTCCTAAGGATAGCACAAAGAGATAAAAACATCAAAAGTAAAGAATAAGAGTAACGATGACATAAAAATGTCTTTGAAGTATCAAGAATCTTTAAATGTCAAGAATGACATTTCCGGTTCGCAACCCAAAACACAAAGTCACAACGGCACTAAGGCACGTAATATAACAATAATGTTATATACCTAAACATAATAGCTAACATTGAAATGCTGAGCAAATTAGAAGTCAAGAATGACATCTCGCGTAATATAACTCAAACGTTATATATACATAACCATAATAGATGACATAGAAATGTCGAGAATTCCAGAAGTCAAGAATGACATCCCTCGGTTTCACTAACCGAGGTGTTCTTATAAAAGATAAACTCTCATGCGTCGGAGGATAAGTTTAAATCGGAATGGGAGTTCCTCTCGGATTCAGAACATAAGAAGGAGATGTACGTATATGAAAACAATATACATACCAATACGATACAAATAATCACATATAATAATACATCATAGGCCGGGCTGTAGACTAGACTCGCTAATGCACCCTAGTGACTCGGGGTAACGACATCAATGCAGCCTAATTCCCTACAACCAAAGCTCTGATACCAACTATGAAGACCCATCAAGTACTCTTAACGGCTCCATCACTTGGTCCCACAGCTTGATCATAACTCTAAATGAATTTAATAAATAACATTGCATTCTTTATTTAAAAATGATTTCCTTTAAAGAAAACCTACCAAAATATGTAAGTTTAGAAAAACCATACATAAATACCTAATCAAAAGTTGACCAAAGCAAAGTCAACAAACACCCACAAATTTAATGTATCAAAACAGAATGCAAGTTAATGTTTAATAAAATCTACCAACATGCATCCAGACTCTCTAGCACAGCGGAAGCCAAATAATCAAGTACCTGAGAAAACATGCGAGTAAACTGTCAACAAAAATGTTGAGTGAATTATAGATTTAAATAACGTATAAACTTTAGACCATGAGATTTCAAATGTTAGAAAACATAGAAATATTATTCCATTAATCCATGAGCCACCTGGTAACCACTTAACCATTTTCATACCCTTACCAAACAACGATATACACTGAACAGGTGTATCTTCAAAAATAACGAAGTACTAATACATTTCGATTATAAATTACTAGCGCGACTAGCTCGAAATGGGGCTGTCAAGCCCGATAGATCTATCCATAGGATTCGCGTTCACCAGTAGAAATCAGTGATTACAGTTACCAGACTATAGAATATTTTCGTTCAACTCATAATGAATAATTTAAATTTATTTCCACTTGTGTCTAAACGTAAAACAAAAATTTCATGTAATCTCATCCCAAAAATACTTTAAAGTAGTATGTAAAATGGGACTATAACTCACCTTAAAGCAATTGAAGCAACAACACAGAAATGCAAACAGCAAAAGTTAAAGTGATCAGGAATGACCACAGCTCCGACCTAAAAATAAAGCAGGTCGATATAAATAACTAACCTAGGTCAAGTCTTAGTATGATAACCATAGTACTTATTGTAGTAAAGCATAGAACATCTCTCGGTATGATTCAGTATGAGCAGGACAGCGTATAACGCATACTTTCTATTTTTAGAAAGTTTCTATTTTTGGAAAGTTTTTATTTTAGGAAGGCTTCTATTTTAGAAAAGTTTCTATTTTAGGAAAGTTTCTATTTTTAAAAAGTTTCTATTTTAGGAAAGTTTTTTTATCTTTGAAAAGTTTCCTTAATTAGAAAAGTCAACAAAAGTCAACTGAAAGTCAAAGTCATCCGAAAGTCAACTTAAAAGTCAACCTTGGTCAAACTTAGTCAACATTGAAATTTAAAGTGTAAATTATATTAATAATATATGTTATGATATTATTTAAAATAATATTTGTATAATCATGTCATATCATAAGTTTAATTGAATTAAATCGAATTATAAAGTTAATATAAGTTTAAATGATATAATAGATATAACATAAGTATTTAATTAATTAATTAAATATTAATCATATCATAAGTATTATTAATTAATAATAAATTATTAATCATAATATAAGTTTTCAAAAGGTCCAATAATGTATATATATTCGACCTTTTGAGGCAATTATAGATCCTGGGAGGAATTGTTATGTCTTTCTATGGGATCGCGGGTCTTTTTATTAGCTCCTACTCCCATTTTGTAGTTGCTGCACATATCCTTATTTACGTAGGAGCCATCAATCAAATAGAAATAATGAAAAAAATAAAAAAAGGAACGCCGGGAATAAAAAAAAAAACAGATCCGTTTTGCAAGTTCGTTATTATGGGTTTGAATTAATTATGAAATGTTACACTTATCATAAGTATTATTAAACCATAAGTATTTAATAATTAAATTGTATTATAATTAAATAATAACTAAGTCTTATAATAAATAAATAAATAATTAACCTCTATTATAAGTCTTGATATAATAATCTCATAACATAAGTTTTATACTTATCATACGTATTTCATTAATAATAATAGTATTATTAATCCTAAGTTTAATTATAAGAATAATTAAATCATAATGTAATTATTAAATGATATAATAAATATATATCATAAGTATTAAAAATAATTACTTTTATAACATAAGTAATCTAATTATAATGAAAATCATTATTTATACCCTAAGTTTCAATTTCATAACCATAAGTTTAGTTAAAAGTTCGTCGGGTCATAACTTGAGCCTCGGGTGTCAGTTTTTGACGAATTATATATATATATCCTCGTCTAACCAACCAACCCAACACCTTAGAACACTCAAGAACACCCTAAATCAGTTCATGGGTTCGTGAAGATCAGCCATGAACCAACTTTTTCTTTAATCCGATTTAAAACTTGTTTTAGCCATTCCGGGTGATTCGTGGCTCGGATTTCGATGACCCAAACATTAATGTTCATCCCATCATCAATCCTAACCTAATGGTACACCCTAAAGACTCCAAATATGGTCACAAAGTTGGACCAAAACTGATTTCACAAGTTATCACATTTTAATCTCACCAAAAGCCTAAATCGGGCATAACTTTTGATCCGAAACTCAAAACAGCATGAATCCAAAGCCTAAAATTATGCTCTTGATGATAGGAACTCATCCATACACTTTAATTAGCCAAAAACATAATTTAAGTTCACTGATTTTAACAAAAATCCCACTGTTCGTTTTTAATCATACCGAAAACATACATAATCGAGCATTTCTACGCTTCAAATCATCAATACAATTATATACAAGTACTATACCATCAAAATAAGATTAAAAACAGTAAAAATAAATGAAAATTGAAAATCTAGGGTTTATGTTTATACCCTAATTGAAGAACAAGTGATATGAGCTTGTAGATCTTGAAATGTCTCACCAGATGAGATAAAAAGCCCTAAATCTTCAAGTATAAAATTGTTGAAGATGATGATGATTATGGTGGAGGTGGTGAACATCCAATATGAGAGAAAAAGGGAGGAGAAGAAGAAAAATAAAATAAATTAGGTTAAAATGAAGTAGTGTGCTTATTTGATCATGTAACTACAAGTTTCAAAAATTGACACATAACCCACCTCCATGGGGATTTTGGCCCACCCATCAAAGGGAGTGGGCTCCCTTTAGCCCATTTTGATTTCAAGAGAAAAAGCTTGTGGCCGGAAAGCCCGAACGGATCCCGATTCGTGAAAACACGGCTACGCGATTAAAAATTCAGAAGAACACGTACACGCGACAAATAAAATACAGAAATATTTTATAATCTCATATGATATAGAAATATCATGAATAAAATAATTTCCGATTCAAAAATTGTGAAAGTCTGATCGTTGGTCTGAAAACCAAAACAATTCACCGGATAGAAATCCAAGAAACGTAGAAACGTACATATCCAAATATGAACACATATAATTATATGACATATAATAAGGAAAATATTATTATTCAAATAATAATATTAGTCATAGAAATGATGTGGCATGAATACCAGTAAACAGAAGTTAAATATAAACGGTAAAGAATAACGGAAAAAGTAGGGTCGTTACAACACCCACCCGTTAAAGAAATTTCATCTCAAAATTTGAGGAGTGACCATCAACGGTGCCGAACTGGAGAAAAAGTGAGGGTATCCATGTCCCAAGGGACTTTTGTGCTCAAAAGTGAGCTATTTACCTTGAAAGGTACTCGGGCGTATAAAAGTAAGAATAGGTATATGCCATTAATTAAATCTCTTGATCTTAAGATCAAGAAATTGATTTCGTTTCTTGCTAACATGAATATGTCATCTGAATATATTTCCACAAAAGGGATGATGATGTTTTAGCCATGCAGACATTTTCAGTAAGCTGGATACATGAAATGCATCATGAGTATTACTAAGCTCATCTAAAACATTGAGCATTTATGTCGCAATACGAGGCTGACAAAAAGAGTGGAATACATGGTGATCACAACCATGCAATTTGATGTTCGGATAGTCTTAGTCACGGATGTTACTAACCCTTTAATTCCGGAAGGTAACCATAGGCATAATGAATCCGATATTTAAGAAACGTCTGATGTGAATAAATGAATCGAAATTCTAGCAGAAGGTCACTAATCGAGAAGCACAACTCTGAGAATCTAAAAAGGTTGGCGCTAACTTGATTCTCTGAGAATAACCTGACAATCAAAATAATTCCAACTCAAAAGACCAAAATAAAAATCCCTAAAATCAACAAAAGAAACCCTAAAATTCACTTGAAGCTATTAAACGATAAATAAAAATAAAAACATACCCAAAACATGAATAAGATTACTTACCTTAACAGAATTAGGGAAGAAGGATAGCGACCATGTTCTCCGATTTCAACTACATGTTCTCCGATTTTACTTACACAAGCCCTAGACCGTCGTCGAATTCAACATTTCAGATCTTGTGTATGTTGATGAGCCTGATCAGTGTTTATATAATTAATCAGAGCTGAAATTTGACCTTCCATGTTGCTAAATATGTCTCTGTACATACAAATTGGAAATTAATTAGAAGATTAAAAGAGAAATTCTAAAAGGGACTTTTACATATATGTATGTATATCGATATATAAGTTTTCCTGAATAGTTTTAAAGTGATGGAGGTATGGGTTGTAAGTAATGGAAGGTATGGGTTGAAAGAATGGGTAGAAGGATGGTGAAGTCTGTAGGCTACTGAAAGTCAAAGTTACAGTACTCAAATTTTTTTTATTTTATAAGACACCAGTGTAAACAAATCCAAGTTTGTAAAATTATAGCCCAACTACTGTAAAAGAACCCATTTAAAGCACATTTTGTTAGAATGCAGCCCAAACAGGTCAGAAAAAAAATGTGAAACCTATTATAAATCTGTAAAAAAAAAAAAGGGGACAAAAATGGTGAATAGTGGAAAATGGACCAATAGGAGAAGCCAATATAGGCTCACAATTAGAAGATATATAATAGCTTAAAACTTCTAGATGGATGGAAAAAGCTAGAAGTTAAAAGCTCGTAGAATTAGCGTTTGAGAAAAATCTTATAGCTTTTTGTCATTTTACTCTTTATTGTAACATTTCCAGCTACTTTGTGTAAACACCTAAAGACATATAAAAATATAACAACCACCAACTACCTTTACAAGTTACAAGCTAACAACTACAAGCTACAAGTTAACAACTACAAACTACAAGCTAGCAGCTAGTTTTGTCAAGAATACTCCTAATATTTATCTATAGATACATTATATTTTTCTATAAACTAACTCAATCTTTTTCCCTTCATTATCTATTCTATCAATCTATATAATAAATGACTAACCCTAACAAATATACCAACCCTGAAACGGACCTTAACTCGTTTTCGAAAATGACAACATTTTTTTTTCTTTTTTAGTTATACTGCGCGGCGCGCAATACACAGTTCAACTACTCTCCCAGAAGCATGTTGTACTGCGCATCGCCTAGATGATTTGCGCATAGGGATGACATCGGGCCGAGTTTGGGTCGGGTTTAGGTAATTCCCTACCCGAACCCGATTAAGAAACCCGTCCCAAACCCGGGCCGAAACCCGTCGGGTCCCCATTTACTTACATAATATTGGGTTTCGGATTTCCCCAAGGGTAAACGGGTATACCCGATTAGTCATTTTGTATATATTTTTCAATAAGTTACCAAATCAAAATATCAAAAAATAACCTAACTACTTCATGTTTAAAGTATTATAAATTATCACATGCAAAATGTTGATTAAAAAATTTCTAAACTACTAAAATACACAAAGTATATAAAATATCACATCTCGAAAACTTGTTATATGTGATTATATTGAATAAAATTATACTCGTTTACAAGACAAATAAGAGAAATCCTTCATACCCTAACAATATAATACTAAAATTTTACATAAAAATTATTATTAAAATTCCTCGAGTTGAGTATACTGGTATGCGGGTCGGGAATACGGATCGAGTATACGGGTTGGTATCCAAAAACATACCCGAACCCGAACTCGAACCCGAACCCGGAAATTTTTTTGTAACCATCCCCATACCCGGTCCATGACCCAACGGACTCGGGTCAGACCGGACCCAATTATAACGGGTTTCGGGTTTCCCCATCGGGTAGGAGTCATTTTGCCATCCCTAGTTGAGCGGGGAGTAGTACAACTATCGTGGGACCTGCACCTGCAATTCAAGTTTTGACCCCTTTCAAAACTTGACAAAACCATCAATTCGCTTTACCAAGTTAAGACCTGTTTAAACATGATGCCAATAATTGTTTAACAAAACATTTGAAAGAACAACAAGTTTAGAATTCTTGGGTACCACACGACCCGTTATAAATCAAGTGTTAATTTCGACCCAAAATGCTTTTACTAGAATACCATGGCAAGAGCATGTCAAACGGGATAACTACCCAAGTAAGCATCAATCAAAACAAGCAAGTTCTCCTAGTCCAAATGCATCATCCACATGTAAGCTAATCACCAAGCTTACCCTTCCCTCTGCTCGTGACCTAATCTATAAAAGGATTAAACAGCAACAACGTAAGCTAATGCTTAGTGAATATAACGAGCATAAAAAAACCGCGCTTTGTTGTGGGGTGTTTTCGCCGTTTTAATTAAACATATAAACAAATGTTAACGTTCAGATAATTAAACGATAAAAAAAGGAAGGAAAAAAGTAAGTAGAAGAAATTTATAAAAAAAATAACTTCGTTGCGGGGTGGGATTTTTTCGGGTAACGAACGGTTAATCTAACATTTAAAAAAGGGGTCAACGGTCGGTTAACTAAACGTTTTAAACAAAAGAATTAAAAAGAAAGGGTAAAATAGAAATGAAAAAGTAAAAAATAGGTTTACCAAAATAACCCTAAAGTTGGTAGCATTTACTTTTATGCCATTGTAAATAGTGTTCCCCTCATCACAAATAGTGTTATGTAAATACTTATATATACACATACATAAACCGTACACATCACCAAGCATACACAAATATCATGTAATCCTCATAGAACATGTAACACAACAAAGCATACTACCACATCGAAATTGAAAATTAGTTCATTTATAACATTTATGAATATCCAATACACCAGTAGCCGCCCCAAATGTCACCTAGTGTCTAGCTCATAGACACTTGACATCAAGTGCTCTAACTCATAGTTCACTCACCATGTGGTCTAACTCATAGTCGACATTACCATGTGGTCTAACTCATAGTCCACATTACTATGTGGTCTAACTCATAGTCTACATCACATTGTGGCCTAACTCATAGCCCACACTCCCATCCTATGCATACATACATACATACATACATACATACATACATACATACATACATACATACATACATACATACATACATATATACATACATACATATAACCATTACACTCACCTTGTATTTCTCTAGAAACCCCAAATCCCACGTCTTGTAATCCGTCACTGTAAATCACCTATTACATTAACCAAGTAACATGCTAATACACAATTTAGCTAATCAAATTAACGCTTACAATACTTATAACCCTACAAGTGCATTTGACACCAAGTGCATGTGACAACCCGGAAATTTCTGACCAAATTTAAACTTTAATCTTTATATGTTTCCGACACTATAAGCAAAGTCTGTAATGTTGAATCTCAAAAATTTTAAACTGTGTTCATACATTCATTTAACCTTGACCAAACCCTGACGATTCACGAATCATTATAATTGGATTGGAATATATACGTATATATATGTATATATATTATAACTTGAAAACGTTAACAAAGTATTAGGTATAATACTTTACATGATCGTATTTGACGATGTAATTATAAGATAATATCAAATGATTGAATTATTAGGATACATTATGTTATGATTACGGGTCTCTGTTGAGAGGTCCACTTTGACTTAGAAAACCTCTCCTTTTAAAGATATTCAGAATTATTGGTAAAGTGTCAATTAACGGGAACTAGACAAGAGTTAGTGGAGTTCCTGTTCGATGTCCTATATATACGTCAACTATTTAACTTTCATATTACTTAATGTGAAAATGGAGTTATGGGAAATAGATAACTTAGAAAATAAGTATCGACGTTTTATCTTAAAATGATTTTGTACATTCATTTAACCTTTGGACTTTATCTCACGCCTCATCAATATTTAGTAATTTAAAAACTTGAAACCTATTATATATAATTTTACTTTTCAAATACGATATAACGATTTCCATTATTTTAACCTTTTAACAAAAGTTATCATATTTATTTGAATTAGTACCAAAACGTTTTCAATATTAGATAGAACATTATTATCAAAATGTTTTATAAGATACTTTGTTAATGAATTTTGAAGGAATTAATTAAAACTTTATATTATAAATTACAAATATATATATATATATATATATATATATATATGTATATATATATATTGTGTTTCAAAAACATAAATGTAATATAACATAATATTTTCTATCATTTAAACGATTATAAATGAGTCTTGAAATATAATTACTTTTGAAAAACTAAATATTATATCATTAAATAAATATTTTCAACTTATATTTTGAGATAAAATATATATATATATATATATATATATATATATATATATATATATATATATATATATATATATATATACTTTACAATGTAACGAGATATAATAATAACGTAGTCATAAAACGTTTGATTTAAAATAATATTATTATATAATGAGACGTTGATTTATAGAAGCAAATGACCAAAACACTCAAATGATTAAGATACATCTTGAGTGATCTAGTTTACTAATAATCTAAGTCCATATTTTGATAAGGGTATGAGTCACTAAACGTAAAGTGCTAGTTTTCTAAGCGTACGAAATAGCGTTTAAGAAACCGGAACCAAGACATAAGTCGAGCGTAAACGCACAAGTCATCGGAGTTAATGTTACATGTCAACATTGCACATGAATATAAAATAATATATAATTAATTATATAAATTAAATAAATAAATATATATTATATAATATGAGTGTCGGCAGCCCTAATAATGCATATATGAGCTGGAAATCTTAGCCATGCGATCGCATGGCATTAAGCTTACATTCCCATGCGATCGCATGGGAGGCTGGTGTCAAAATTGTGTATAAAGCTCGATCAGTTTGGCCGAATTATTCACATTCTGTCTTTCAATCTCTCAATTCTCTCTAATATATTTATATATTATTATTATTATTATTATTATTATTATTATTATTATTATTATTATTATTATTATTATTATTATTATTATTATTAAGTTTAATATTATTATTATTATAAGGGATAGTATTAGTATTATTATAAGTATTATACATAAAATACTACGACGAGGTCATGAGCGGGTTATTTCAAATTGGCTTTTCGAGTGGGATAGAGCTAAGGAAACTATGGGTTATAGCTATGGAGGTTATGGGTATGGTTCGGGGGTATTGCTCGTGAGGTCAAACTAGTGTTTATCATCTCTGTTGCGTCTACGTACTTTCCTGCAATATTGAATCACAATATTGATACGTGAGCATTCATATCATATCTTTTATATATTAATAGTGTGTAGTGACCCGAAGTTTTCCATGTTTATATATATTAAATGGAATTGATATTTACATGATTAAGTGTTTCCAACATGTTAAGCAATTAAACTTGTTAAGACTTGATTCATTGAATTAGGTTTCATATAGACAATTGACCACCCAAGTTGACCGGTGATTCACGAACGTTAAAACTTGTAAAAACTATATGATGTCATATATATGGATATATATATAGTTAACATGATATTATGATAAGTAAAAATATCATTAAATATATTAACAATGAACTACATATGTAAAAACAAGACTACTAACTTAATGATTTCGAAACGATGCATATATGTAACGATTGTCGTTGTAATGACATTTAATTGTATATATATCATATTAAGATATATTAATATATCATAATATCATGATAATGTAATAATTTAACATCTCTTTAGATATAATAAACAATGGGTTAACAACACTTAACAGGATCGTTAACCTAAAGGCTTCAAAACAACATTTACATGTAACGACTAACGATGACTTAACGACTCAGTTAAAGTGTCTATACATGTAGTGTTTTAATATGTATTCATACACTTTTAAAAGACTTTAATACACTTATCAAAATACTTCTACTTAACAAAAATGCTTACAATTACATCCTCGTTCAGTTTCATCAACAATTCTACTCGTATGCACCCGTATTCGTACTCGTACAATACACAGCTTTTAGATGTATGTACTATTGGTATATACACTCCAATGATCAGCTCTTAGTAGCCCATGTGAGTCACCTAACACATGTGAGAACCATAATTTGGTAACTAGCATGAAATATCTCATAAAATTACAAAAATATTAGTAATCATTCATGACTTATTTACATGTAAACAAAATTACACATCCTTTATATCTAATCCATATACCAACGACCAAAAACACCTACAAAAACTTTCATTCTTCAATTTTCTTCATCTAATTCATCTCTCTCAAGTTCTATCTTCAAGTTCTAAGTGTTCTTCATAAATTCTATAAGTTCTAGTTTCATAAAATCAAGAATACTTCCAAGTTTGCTAGCTTACTTCCAATCTTGTAAAGTGATCATCCAACCTCAAGAAATCTTTATTATTTACAATAAGATATCTTTCTAATATAAGGTAATACTCATATTCAAACTTTAATTCAATTTCTATAACTATAACAATCTTATTTCGAGTGGAAATCTTACTTGAACTTGTTTTTGTGTCATGATTCTGCTTCAAGAACTTTCAAGCCATCCAAGGATCCTTTGAAGCTAGATCTATTTTTCTCATTTCCAGTAGGTTTAACTACTAAAATTAAGGTAGTAATTATATTCATAACATCATTCGATTCATACATATAAAACTATCTTATTCGAAGATTTAAACTTGTAATCACTAGAATATAGTTTAGTTAATTCTAAACTTGTTCACAAATAAAGTTAATCCTTCTAACTTGACTTTTAAAATCAACTAAACACATGTTATATATCTATATGATATGCTAACTTAATGATTTAAAACCTGAAAACACGAAAAACACCGTAAAACCGGATATACGCCGTCGTAGTAACACCGCGGGCTGTTTTGGGTTAGTTAATTAAAAACTATGATAAGCTTTGATTTAAAAGTTGTTCTTCTGGGAAAATGATTTTTATTATGAACATGAAACTATATCCAAAAGTCATGGTTAAACTCAAAGTGGAAGTATGTTTTCCAAAATGGTCATCTAGACGTCGTTCTTTCGACTGAAATGACTACCTTTACAAAAACTACTTGTAACCTATATTTCTAACTATAAACTTATAATTTTTATGTATATATTCATAAACTTAAGTTCAATATGAAACCATAGCAATTGGATTCACTCAAAACGGATTTAAAACGAAGAAGTTATGGGTAAAACAAGATTGGATATTTTTGCTTGTTGTAGCTACGTGAAAATTGGTAACAAATCTATATTAATCATATCCTAGCTAACTCATATTGTATTATACATGTATTCTAATATATTATGTAATCTTGGGATACCATAGACACGTATGCAAATGTTTTGACATATCATATCGACCCATGTATATATGTTATTTGGAACAACTATAGACACTCTATATGCAGTAATGTTGGAGTTAGCTATACAGGGTTGAGGTTGATTCTAAAATATATATATACTTTAAGTTGTGATCTAGCCTAAGACGTGTATACACTGGGTCATGGATTGATCCAAGATAATATATCGATTTATTTCTGTACATCTAACTATGGATAACTAGTTGTAGGTTACTAACGAGGACAGCTGACTTAATAAACTTAAAACAGTAAAACGTATTAAAAAAGTTATAAATATATTTTGAACATACTTTGATATATATGTACATATTTGTTATAGGTTCGTGAATCGACCAGTGGCCAAGTCTTACTTCCCGACGAAGTAAAAATCTGTGAAAGTGAGTTATTGTCCCACTTTTAAAATCTAATATTTTGGGATGAGAATACATGCAATTTTATAAATATTTTATGAAATAGACACAAGTAAATGAAACTACTTTATATGGGTGAATGATCGAAGCCGAATATGCCCCTTTTTAGGTTGGTAGCCTAAGAATTTGGGAACAGACCCCCAAATTAACGCGAATCCTAAAGATAGATCTATCAGGCCCAACAAGCCCCATTCTGGAATTTGGAATGCTTTAGTACTTCAATTTTATCATGTCCGATGGGTGTCGCGGAATGATGGGGATATTCTATATGCATCTTGTTAATGTCGGTTACCAGGTGTTCACCGTATGAATGATTTTTATCTCTATGTATGGGATGTATTGAAATATGAAATCTTGTGGTCTATTATTATGATTTGATAATATATAGGTTAAACCTATAACTCACCAACATTTTTTTGACGTTTTTAAGCATGTTTATTCTCAGGTGATTATTAAGAGCTTCCGCTGTTGCATACTAAAATAAGGACAAGATTTGGAGTCCATGCTTGTATGATATTGTGTAAAAACTGCATTTAAGAAACTTATTTTTGATGTAATATATTCATAATGTAAACCATTATGTAATGGTCGTGTGTAAACGGTATATTTTAGATTATCATTATTTGATAATCTATGTAATGCTTTTTAAACCTTTATCGATAAAATAAAGGTTATGGTTGTTTTAAAAATGAATGCAGTCGTTGAAAAACGTCTCATATAGAGGACAAAACCTTGCGACGAAATCAATTAATATGGAACGTTTATAATCAATATGAACGGGACATTTCAGTTGGTATCCGAGCATTGGTCTTAGAGAACCAGAAATTTGCATCAGTGTGTCTTATCGAGTTTGTTAGGATACATTAGTGAGTCTGGACTTCGACCGTGTTTTCTTTAAAAACAATTGCTTAACACTTTTGTTGGAAACTATATATTATTAACATGTAAATATTATGTGATACATTAACTTCTTAATGTGTTTGATATTGTGTGATAGATGTTTTCCACTAGAAAAAATCCCATCGACTCACCTAATAATAATGAAGAGTCGAATATAATTTGGGAAGATTCACAAATTCCCGAAGAGGAACCGGAAGAAGAGGAACCGGAAGAAGAGGAACCGGAAGAAGAGGAATCAGAAGAGGAGGAACCAGAAGAAGAAGAAGTTCCGGAGGAAGAAATATTGATACCTATAGTAAATCGATTAAATAAAAGAAAATCCTCAACCAACGGACCAAAGTTAATAATGGTCAATGGTGTTTCCGCCGAGGAAGCAAAATATTGGGAAGATTATCAATTTTTCGTTGAATCGAATCCCGATGAGGATTCCGATGATGTTATATAAATTACCTCGACCCAATTTAATAAAGCGAAAGAAAATAATAAGGGAAAAGGTATAAAAATAGAGAAGCCCGATTCCAACCCCGATGAACTTTATATGTATCGACAACATCCATATTTCCTAAAATGTAACAATGACTCGGGAACCTCTAAACCACCAGGTTTTTCTAAACCATTGTGGAAAACGACGACTCGTATTAGAGGAACACCATATATTCCTAGAAAATTAGGAAAACGAACCAAGTCCGAAGAAGAAGAAACCAGTGATTCAGATTAGAGGGTTGTAATCATGTTGTGTATTATATGTATTGTAGTGTGCTTGTACTTTTATGTTCTATGTAAAAATTGCTTGTATTGTTTGTTAATTATCCTTTACGAATCTAATCCTTGTCTATTTTACAGTATAAAAACAAAATGGACGTTAAGGGTAGACAACCGAATATTTTAGAAGACCTACCAGAGAATATGATTGAGGAAATCTTGTCTATAGTCGGTCAGAATTCATCAGCACAATTGATTATGGCGAAATTAACTTGTCAAACATTTGAAAGACTTTCCAGAAATGCCTTAGTTTATAAAAGGCTTTCCTTTGATAGGTGGGGTATATCACATTGGGGAGACTGTAAGTTACGCCGTGTTTTCTTTAAAGCATTAAATGCGGGGAACCCAAATGCAATTTTACGCTACGGGTTAAGAACCTATTTTGACTCAACATATCCCAACATAGGATTTCGTGAATTAGAAAGAGCTTCTAACATGCAACACAGAGAAGCATGTTATGCTTACGGGTTAGTGATGTTCGCTTCTTACCAAAGTGAGAAAAAGAACATCGGATTGCATCTTTTAAATAAAACCTTCCCACAAGTGACGGATTCGGTAGTTGGGGTGAGAAACAAGGTTTTTAGATTATTACGGGGCTGTTGAACATTACGAAACCCTCGTCCTTTTGACGACATTACAACATGCTGCCTAGCCAATGGTCATAACGGTTATTTTCCACAAGACCAAGGATGGGAAGTCGTCTTAGTAAAACCAGAATGCATGACTTGTTTCTGGACTAATGAATTACGTGTCTTTATTTCCTTTACTGAACAACTTGCATATTAACTAGATTTATCTTCAAAACTATCCTATATCAAAGTGTACTATATTTCATGTTATATGTAATATCGCGATGTTGTAAGTTTGAAGAATATTTATATGTGATATATTATTATAATCAGTTTTTTATATGGAATTGTAGTAGTTGAATTGTATATTAGCTACTAAGTATGAACTTAACGGGTAGGTAGTACCAGAATTTAAACTTATAAAACGCTAATTTGAAGAAAAAGCTTTTATAAATGAGTTCATATTATGCTACGAAATACTATTGACTACTCTTAAATTCTATATGATTAACTCAATTCTTTTGGCTATTTTTGAAAGAAATGGCACCGGCGACTCGTCAGAATTTGAACATGAGCGAGGAAGACTTCCGTATTTTCCTTGCAGCAAACTGCCGCAGTACAGGCTGCGATGCAAAATAACAATAACTCTGGATCTAGCAGTGGAACTAATTCCACAAGAAATCGTGTAGGATGCTCCTACAAAGAATTCACTGCCAGCAAACCTTTGGAATTTGATGGAACTGAAGGACCAATTGGATTGAAACGGTGGACCGAGAAAGTCGAATCGGTGTTTGCCATAAGTAAGTGTACTGAAGAGGATAAAGTTAAGTACGCTACGCATACCTTCACAGGTACTGTGTTAACGTGGTGGAACACCTATCTTGAACAGGTAGGACAAAATGCTGCTTACGCACTACCGTGGTCGGCATTCAAGCAATTGATGAACGAGCGATACCGTCCTAGAAACGAAGTCAATAAGCTCAAGGTAGAGCTTAGAGAGTTAAGAACACAAGGGTTCGACATTACCACATATGAACAACGATTCACAGAGTTGTGCCTATTATGTCCAGGAACGTTCGAAGATGAAGAAGAGAAGATTGACGCGTTATAAAAGGGTTACCAGTAAGGATTCAAGAAGATGTGAGTTCACACAAGCCCACTTCTATACAAAAGGCAAGTCGAATGGCTCATAAACTCATAAATCAGATTGAGGGAAGAATTAAAGAGCAGGCGGCTGAAGAAGCCAACACGAAACAACTCAAGAGAAAGTGGGAAGAAACCAGTGACAAGGGTCACCAATACAACAACAACAACAACAATTACAACCACAACCGCAACAACAATTGCAACAATAACAGCAATAACAACAATAACTACAACAAATGTCCCAACAACAACAACAACTACAACAACCGTTCCAACAACAATAACAATCCCAACAACAACCTCAATAACAACAACGGCAACAAAAACCAAAAATGCCAAAGGTGTGAAAAGTACCACCAGAATGGGTTCTGCATGACATTTTGCACCAAGTGTAAAAGAACTGGCCATGGTACGAAAAAGTGTGAGGTCTACGGACCAAAGTTTAACAGAACTAGAGGAACAAATAGTGGCGAAACAAGTAATGCCGCCTTTGTTTGTTATGGATGTGGAAAACCGGGCCACATTAGAAGTAATTGCCCGAATCAGGGGAATACTAATGGGCAGGGCCGCGGAAGAGTTTTCAATATTAATACGGCAGAAGCGCAGAAAGACCCGGAGCTTGTTACGGGTACGTTTCTTATTGATAATAAATCTGCTTATATTTTATTTGATTCGGGTGCGGATAGAAGCTATATGAGTAGAGATTTTTGTGCTAAGTTAAGTTGCCCATTGACGCCTTTGGATAGTAAATTTTTACTCAAATTAACAAACGGTAAATTAATTTCAGCAGATAATATATGTCGGGATAGAGAAATTAAACTGGGGGATGAAATGTTTAAAATTGATTTAATACCAGTCGAGTTAGAGAGTTTTGATGTAATAATTGGCATGGACTGATTGAAAAAGGTGAGAGCAGAGGTCGTTTGTTACAAAAATGCGATTCGCATTATGCGTGAAAAAGAAAAACCTTTAATGGTGTACGGAGAAAAGAACAACGCAAAATTAAATCTTATTAGTAGTTTGAAGGCACAGAAACTAATAAGAAAAGGTTGTTACGTAATTCTAGCACACATCAAGGAAGTTAAACCTGAAGAAAAGAACATCAGTGATGTTCCCGTCTCAAAAGAATTCCCCAATGTATTTCCGAAAGAAATATCGGGATTACCCCCACATCGATCCGTTGAATTTCAAATAGACCTTGACCAGGAGCTGCACCAATAGCTCGTGCTCCATACAGACTCGCACTCAGGGAAATGAAAGAATTACAAAGTCAATTACAGAAACTGTTAGAGCGTGGTTTCATTCGACCAAGTACATCACCATGGGGAGCTCCTGTTCTGTTTGTCAAGAAGAAAGATGGTACATTCAGGTTGTGTATCGACTATCGAGAGTTGAACAAACTTACCATCAAGAACCGTTACCCATTACCGAGAATCGACGATTTATTTGATCAACTACAAGGCTCGTCGATTTATCCGAAGATTGATTTACGTTCTGGGTATCACCAAATGCGGGTGAAGGAGGATGACATTCCGAAGACTGCTTTTAGGACGCGTTACGGTCATTACGAGTTTATGGTTATGCCGTTTGGATTGACTAACGCACCAGCTGTGTTCATGGACCTCGTGAACCGAGTGTGTGGGCCATATCTTGACAAGTTTGTCATTGTCTTCATCAATGACATACTTATTTACTCGAAGAATGATCAAGAGCACGAAGAACATTTGAGAAAAGTGCTATAGTTGCTAAGAAAAGAAAAACTGTATGCTAAGTTTTCAAAGTGTGCATTTTGGTTAGAAGAAGTTCAATTCCTCGGTCATATAGTGAATAAAGAAGGTATTCAGGTGGATCCAGCAAAGATTGAAATCGTTGAAAAATGGGAAACCCCGAAAACCCTGAAACACATACGCCAATTTTTAGGGCTAGCTGGATTCTACAGAAGGTTCATCCTAGATTTTTCCAAAATAGCAAAACCCTTGACTGCATTAATGCATAAAGGGAAGAATTTGAATGGAAGGATGAACAAGAAAAAGCGTTTCAATTGTTGAAGAAAAAGTTAACTACGGCACCTATATTGTCATTACCTGAAGGGAATGATGATTTTGTGATATATTGTGACACCTCAAAGCAAGGTCTCAGTTGTGTATTAATGCAATGAACGAAAGTAATTGCTTATGCATCTAGACAATTGAAGATTCATGAGCAGAATTATACGATGCATGATTTGGAATTAGGCGCGGTTGTTTTTGCATTAAAGACTTGGAGGCACTACTTATATGGGGTCAAAAGTATTATATATACCGACCACAAAAGTCTTCAACACATATTTAATCAGAAACAACAGAACATGAGGCAGCGCAGATGGATTGAATTATTGACTGATTACGACTTTGAGATTCGTTACCACCCGGGGAAGGCAAATGTGGTAGCCGACGCCTTGAGCAGAAAGGATAGAGAACCTATTCGAGTAAAAGATATGAATATAATGATTCACACTAACCTTACTACTCAAATAAAGGAGGCGCAACAAGGAGTTTTAAAAGAGGCAAACTTAAGGGATGAAATACCCAAAGGATTGGAGAAGCATCTTAATATTCGGGAAGACGGAACCAGGTATAGGGCTGAAAGAATTTGGGTACCAAAATTTGGAGATATGAGAGAACTGGTACTTAGAGAAGCTCATAAAACCAGATACTCAATACATCCTGAAACGGGAAAGATGTACACGGATCTTAAGAAACATTTTTGGTAGCCGGGTATGAAATCCGATGTTGCTAAATACGTAGGAGAATGTTTGACGTGTTCCAAGGTCAAAGCTGAGCATCAGAAACCATCAGATCTACTTCAATAACCCGAAATCCCGGAATGGAAATGGGAAAACATTACCATGGATTTCATCACTAAATTGCCAAGGACTGCAAGTGGTTTTGATACTATTTGGGTAATAGTTGATCGTCTCACCAAATCAGCAAACTTCCTGCCAATAAGAGAAGATGACAAGATGGAGAAGTTAGCACGAATGTATTTGAAGGAAGTCGTCTCCAGACATGGAATACCAATCTCTATTATCTCTGATAGGGATGGCTGATTTATTTCAAGATTCTGGCAGACATTACAGCAAGCATTAGGAACTCGTCTAGACATGAGTACTGCCTATCATCCACAAACTGATGGGCAGAGCAAAAGGATGATACAAACGCTTGAAGACATGCTACGAGCATGTGTTATTGATTTCGGAAACAGTTGGGATAGACACCTTCCGTTAGCAGAATTTTCCTACAACAACAGCTACCATTCAAGCATTGAGATGGCGCCATTTGAAGCACTTTATGGTAGAAAGTTCAGGTCTCCGATTTGTTGGAGTGAAGTGGGGGATAGACAGATTACGGGTCCGGAGATAATACAAGAAACTACCGAGAAGATTATCCAAATTCAACAACGGTTGAAAACCGCCCAAAGTCGACAAAAGAACTACGCTGACATTAAAAGAAAAGATATAGAATTTGAATTTGGAGAGATGGTCATGCTTAAAGTTGCACCTTGGAAAGGCGTTGTTCGATTTGGTAAACGAGGAAAATTAAATCCAAGGTATATTGGACCATTCAAGATTATTGATCGTGTCGGACCAGTAGCTTACCGACTTGAGTTACCTCAACAACTCGCGGCTGTACATAACACTTTCCATGTCTCGAATTTGAAGAAATGTTTTGCTAAAGAAGATCTCACTATTTCGTTAGACGAAATCCAAATCAACGAAATACTTCAATTCATCGAAGAACCCGTCGAAATAATGGATCGTGAGGTTAAAAGACTTAAGTAAAACAAGATACTAATTGTTAAGGTTCAATGGAATGCTCGTAGAGGACCTGAGTTCACCTGGGAAGGAGAAGATCAGATGAAGAAGAAATTCCCGCACTTATTTCCAGAAGATACAACACCTCCAACTGCTTAAAATTTCGGGACGAAATTTATTTAACGGGTAGGTACTGTAGTGACCCGAACTTTTCCATGTTTATATATATTAAATGAAATTGATATTTACATGATTAAGTGTTTCCAACATGTTAAGCAATCAAACTTGTTAAGACTTGATTCATTGAATTAGGTTTCATATAGACAATTGACCACCCAAGTTGACCGGTGATTCACGAACGTTAAAACTTGTAAAAACTATATGATGTCATATATATGGATATATATATATATAGTTAAAATGATATTATTATAAGTAAAAATATCATTAAGTATATTAACAATGAACTACATATGTAAAAACAAGACTACTAACTTAATGATTTCGAAACGAGGCATATATGTAACGATTGTCGTTGTAACGACATTTAATTGTATATATATAATATTAAGATATATTAATACATAATAATATCATGATAATGTAATAATTTAACATCTCTTTAGATATAATAAACAATGGGTTAACAACACTTAACAGGATCGTTAACCTAAAGGCTTCAAAACAACATTTACATGTAACGACTAACG
Source organism: Rutidosis leptorrhynchoides (assembly GCF_046630445.1). NCBI lineage: Eukaryota > Viridiplantae > Streptophyta > Magnoliopsida > Asterales > Asteraceae > Rutidosis > Rutidosis leptorrhynchoides. Next base: position 389,135,678 of record NC_092337.1, read on the forward strand.
ATGACTTAACGACTCAGTTAAAATGTATATACATGTAGTGTTTTAATATGTATTCATACACTTTTGAAAGACTTCAAGACACTTATCAAAATACTTCTACTTAACAAAAATGCTTACAATTACATCCTCGTTCAGTTTCATCAACAATTCTACTCGTATGCACCCGTATTCGTACTCGTACAATACACAGCTTTTAGATATATGTACTATTGGTATATACACTCCAATGATCAGCTCTTAGTAGCCCATGTGAGTCACCTAACACATGTGGGAACCATCATTTGGCAACTAGCATGAAATATCTCATAAAATTACAAAAATATTAGTAATCATTCATGACTTATTTACATGTAAACAAAATTACACATCCTTTATATCTAATCCATATACCAACGACCAAAAATACCTACAAACACTTTCATTCTTCAATTTTCTTCATCTAATTCATCTCTCTCAAGTTCTATCTTCAAGTTCTAAGTGTTCTTCATAAATTCTATAAGTTCTAGTTTCATAAAATCAAGAATACATCCAAGTTTGCTAGCTTACTTCCAATCTTGTAAAGTGATCATCCAACCTCAAGAAATCTTTCTTATTTACAGTAAGATATCTTTCTAATATAAGGTAATACTCATATTAAAACTTTGATTCAATTTCTATAACTATAACAATCTTATTTCGAGTGGAAATCTTACTTGAACTTGTTTTTGTGTCATGATTCTGCTTCAAGAACTTTCAAGCCATCCAAGGATCCTTTGAAGCTAGATCTATTTTTTTCATTTCCAGTAGGTTTACTTACTAAAATTAAGGTAGTAATGATGTTCATAACATCATTCGATTCATACATATAAAACTATCTTATTCGAAGATTTAAACTTGTAATCACTAGAACATAGTTTAGTTAATTCTAAACTTGTTCACAAAAAGTTAATCCTTCAAACTTGACTTTTAAAATTAACTAAACACATATTCTATATCTATATTATATGCTAACTTAATGATTTAAAACCTGAAAAAACGAAAAACACCGTAAAACCAAATATACGTCGTCGTAGTAACACCGCGGGCTGTTTTGGGTTAGTTAATTAAAAACTATGATAAACTTTGATTTAAAAGTTGTTCTTCTGGGAAAATGATTTTTATTATGAACATGAAACTATATCCAAAAATCATGGTTAAACTCAAAGTGGAAGTATGTTTTCCAAAATGGTCATCTAGACGTCGTTCTTTCGACTGAAATGACTACCTTTACAAAAACGACTTGTAACCTATATTTCTGACTATAAACTTATACTTTTTCGGTATAGATTCATAAACTTAAGTTCAATATGAAACCATAGCAATTGGATTCACTCAAAACGGATTTAAAACGAAGAAGTTATGGGTAAAACAAGATTGGATATTTTTGCTTGTTGTAGCTACGTGAAAATTGGTAACAAATCTATATTAATCATATCCTAGCTAACTCATATTGTATTATACATGTATTCTAATATATTATGTAATCTTGGGATACCATAGACACGTATGCAAATGTTTTGACATATCATATCGACCCATGTATATATGTTATTTGGAACAACCATAGACACTCTATATGCAGTAATGTTGGAGTTAGCTATACAGGGTTGAGGTTGATTCCAAAAATATATATACTTTGAGTTGTGATCTAGCCTGAGACGTGTATACATTGGGTCGTGGATTGATCCAAGATAATATATCGATTTATTTCTGTACATCTAACTATAGACAACTAGTTTTAGGTTACTAACCAGAACAGCTGACTTAATAAACTTAAAACAGTAAAACGTATTAAAAAAGTTATAAATATATTTTGAAAATACTTTGATATATATGTACATATTTGTTATAGGTTCGTGAATCGACCAGTGGCCAAGTCTTACTTCCCGACGAAGTAAAAATCTGTGAAAGTGAGTTATAGTCCCACTTTTAAAATCTAATATTTTGGGATGAGAATACATGTAATTTTATAAATATTTTATGAAATAGACAATAGTAAATGAAACTACTTTATATGGGTGAATGATCGAAGCCGAATATGCCCCTTTTTAGCTTGGTAGCCTAAGAATTTGGGAACAGACCCCCAAATTGACGCTAATCCTAAAGATAGATCTATCGAGCCCAACAAGCCCCATTCTGGAATTTGGAATGCTTTAGTACTTCAATTTTATCATGTCCTATGGGTGTCCCGGAATGATGGGGATATTCTATATGCATCTTGTTAATGTCGGTTACCATGTGTTCACCGTATGAATGATTTTTATCTCTATGTATGGGTTGTTTTGAAATATGAAATCTTGTGGTCTATTATTATGATTTGATAATATATATGTTAAACCTATAACTCACCAACATTTTTGTTGAAGTTTTTAAGCATGTTTATTCTCAGGTGATTATTAAGAGCTTCCGATGTTGCATACTAAAATAAGGACAAGATTTAGAGTCCATGCTTGTATGATATTGTGTAAAAACTGCATTCAAGAAACTTATTTTTGATGTAATATATTCATAATGTAAACCATTATGTAATGGTCGTGTGTAAACGGTATATTTTAGATTATCATTATTTGATAATCTATGTAATGCTTTTTAAACCTTTATCGATAAAATAAAGGTTATGGTTGTTTTAAAAATGAATGCAGTCTTTGAAAAACGTCTCATATAGAGGTCAAAACCTAGCGACGAAATCAATTAATATGGAACGTTTATAATCAATATGAACGGGACATTTCATAGTGTATCCCTGACTAGTGCTCGAGTATATATGATTATGCATGCTTGTATGTTTAATTTTGTCATTAAATAGTTTATGATAAATCATGAATTTAATATATATGCTACTGAGATAAGGTATATGTTATGCATGTCATTGGAGAGCTGTCGAAAAATTATTAAGTTTTCATTTAGAAGTCATGTGCTTTTGATGAACGGATTTAAATATATGGTCAATTGAATTATCGTTAACTCTAATATTATTATTATTATTATTATTATTATTATTATTATTATTATTATTATTATGATCGTCGTTATCGTTATCGTTATCGTTATCGTTATCATCGTTATTATCATCATTATTATTATTATCGAATAATAATTATTATTATTATTATCATTATCATTATTAATATAAGTATTATCATAAAAAATTGTTATTATTATTACTATCGTTATTATCATTAAGGTTAATATTATTATTATTATTATTATTATTATTATTATTATTATTATTATTATTATTATTATTACTAAAATAATTAATATTTTTATCAAAACTATCATTTTATTATTTTTATCGTTATTATTATTATTAAAAGTATCATTAATATTAAAACAATCATTTTTATTAAAATCATCATTTTAATAGAAATATCATTGTTATTATAAAATATCATTATTATTATCATTTTAGTATTATTATTATTAGAAATTATCATTTTGAATAAAATTATTATTTTTATAAAATATTATTATTACAGTTAATAATAAAAAGTATCGTTATTATTAAAATTATCATGATTAGAATAATCACTTTATTATAATTAATATCATCATTAGTAAATATAAATATGGTTATTTTTATTATTAGTAGAATAATTAGTAGAATAATTAGTAGAATAATAATAATTATTATTATTATTATAAAATAATACAACTTTTATTATTATTATCAATATTATTTTATCAAATAAATATGTAATACAAAGATATTTTTACCACGCGTAATATAATTACATTAATAATACATACCACCATATTTTTATAATATTAAGTGAACTTTATAAATTTTATTACTTAAGATATATAAAAGTATATTTTTATCATATATATATTTTAATATAAAATTTTATTAATAAATGACTTTTATTATTTACTCTAATAAAATCTGATAAATATATTTAAATATATAAAATAGCTATATTTAAGGTATATAATAAACATGTATAGATTTTGAAAGTCATTTTGGGTCAAACTGATTTTGTTAACTTTTGCATATCGGTCTCGAGCATTAGGATGTGGTTGTAGTGACCCGAACTTTTCCATGTTTATATATATTAATTGAATTTGATAATTACATGATTAAGTGTTTCCAACATGTTAAGCAATCAAACTTGTTACGACGTGATTAATTGAAATAGGTTTCATATAGACATTTGACCACCCAAGTTGACCGGTGATTCACGAACGTTAAAACTTGTAAAAACTATATGATGACATATATATGGTTATATATAGTTAACATGATATTATGATAAGTAAGTATCTCATTAGGTATTTTAACAATGAGTTATATACATAAAAATGAGACTATTGAATTAAGAAACTCGAAAACGATATATATAACGATTATCGTTATAACAACGTCTTACTAAGTACATATGAATTATATTAAGATATTGATACATTTTGTTAAACATGATAAATGATAATTAAATATGTTATTAAGTATATTAACAATGAACTACATATGTAAAAACAAGACTACTAACTTAAGGATTTCGAAACGAGACATATATGTAACGATTATCGTTGTAACGATATTTAATTGTATATATATCATATTAAGATATATTAATACATCATATTATCATGATAATATAATAACTTAACATCTCATTTGATATAATAAACAATGGGTTAAGAACATTTAACAAGATCGTTAACCTAAAGGTTTCAAAACAACACTTACATGTAACGACTAACGATGACTTAACGACTCAGTTAAAATGTATATACATGTAGTGTTTTAATATGTATTCATACACTTTTGAAAGACTTCAAGACACTTATCAAAGTACTTCTACTTAACAAAAATGCTTATAATTACAACCTCATTCATTTTCATCAACAATTCTACTCGTATACACTCGTATTTATACTCGTACAATACACAGCTTCTAAATGTATTTACTATTGGTATATACACTCCAATGATCAGCTCTTAGCAGCCCATGTGAGTCACCTAACCATGTGGGAACCATCATTTAACATCTAGCATGAAATATCTCACAAAATAACAAACTAATGGAGCCTATATGGGAACCCCATATTCACGTGAAAGAGCTCACACACAAACACATTTTTATTTCAACTTTCATGCATCAAACTACTCTCTCTCAAGTGTTCTTCCATTGTTCTAAGTGTTCTTCATCATCTTCATCAAAATCTAGCTCAATCTAGTTCATAAATCCATACATAAACCAAGTTAAAAAACAACTACTCAAGAACACACCAACAACACTTCCAAGTTTGCTAGCTTACTTCCAATCTTGCAAATCCACTTTGAGAGATCATCCAACCTTAAGAAATACTTCTTATTTACAGTAAGATATCTTTCTAATATAAGGTAATACTCATATTCAAACTTTGAATCAATTTCTATAACTATAACAATCTTATTTCGAGTGAAAATCTTACTTGAACTTATTTTCGTGTCATAATTTTGCTTCAAGAACTTTCAAGCCATCCAAGGATCCTTCAAATCTAGATCTATTTTCTCATTTCCAGTAGGTTTATCCATAAAACCTGAGGTAGTAATGATGTTCATAACATCATTCGATTCATATATATAAAACTACCTTATTCGAAGGTTTAAACTTGTATTCACTAGAACATAGTTTAGTTAATTCTAAACTTGTTCGCAAACAAAAGTTAATCCTTCTAACTTAACTTTTAAAATCAACTAGAAACATGTTATATATCTATATGATATGCTAACTTAATGATTTAAAACCTGAAAACACGAAAAACATCGTAAAACCGGATATACGCCGTCGTAGTAACACCGCGGGCTGTTTTGGGTTAGTTAATTAAAAACTATGATAAACTTTGATTTAAAATTTGTTCTTCTGGTAAAATGATCTTTCTTATGAACATGAAACTATATCCAAAAATCATGGTTAAACTCAAAGTAGAAGTATGTTTTCCAAAATGTTCATCTAGACGTCGTTCTTTCGACTGAAATGACTACCTTTACAAAAATGACTTGTAACCTGTATTTCCAACTATAAACTTATACCTTTTTTGTTTAGATTCATAAACTTAAGTTCAATATGAAACCATAGCAACTTGAATCACTCAAAACAGATTTAAAACGAAAAAGTTATGGGTAAAACAAGATCGGATAATTTTTCTTGTTGTAGCTACGTGAAAATTGGTAACAAATCTATATTAATCATATCCTAGCTAACTCATATTGTATTATACATGTATTCTAATATATTATGTAATCTTGGGATACCATAGACACGAATACAATGTTTTGACATATCATATCGACCCATCTATATATATATTTCGGAATAACCATAGACACTCTATATGCAGTAATGTTGGAGTTAGCTATACATGGTTGAGGTTGATTCCAAAATATTATATATACTTTGAGTTGTGATCTAGCCTGAGACTTGTATACACGAGGTCGTGGATTGATTCGAGATAATATATATTACTTTATTTCTGTACATCTAACTGTGGACAACTAGTTGTAGGTTACTAACAAGGACAGCTGACTTAATAAACTTAAAACATTAAAACGTATTAAAAATGTTGTAATTATATTTTGAACATACTTTGATATATATGTACATTTTTGTTATAGGTTCGTGAATCGACCAGTGGCCAAGTCTTACTTCCCGACGAAGTAAAAATCTGTGAAAGTGAGTTATAGTCCCACTTTTAAAATCTAATATTTTTGGGATGAGAATACATGCAGCTTTTTAAATGTTTTACAAAATAGACACAAGTACATGAAACTACTTTCTATGGTTGAATGATCGAAGCCGAATATGCCACTTTTACTTGGTAACCTAAGAATTAGTAAACCAGTCTACTAATTGACGTGAATCCTAAAGATAGATCTATTAGGCCCAACAAACCCCATCCGTTGTAGCGGATGCTTTAGTACTTCGAGTTTTTATATCATGTCCGATGGATGTCCCGGAATGATGGAGATATTCTTATATGCATCTTGTTAATGTCGATTACCATGTGTTCACCATATGAATGATTTTTATCTCTATGTATGGGATGTATATTGAAATATGAAATCTTGTGGTCTATTATTATTACGATTTGATAAATATATAGGTTAAACCTATAACTCACCAACATTTTTGTTGACGTTTAAAGCATGTTTATTCTCAGGTGATTATTAAGAGCTTCCACTGTTGCATGCTAATATATGGACAAGATTTGGAGTCAGCATGCTTGTATAATATTGTTTAAAACTGCATTTGAAATTTACTTTGTTGTAACATATTAATATTGTAAACCAATATGTATTGGTAGTGTGTAAGTGTGATATTTTTAGATTATCATTTCTGATAATCTAGGTGGTGTCCTTTTAACCTTGTCGATAAAATAAAGGTTATGGTTTGTTTTAAAAACGAATGCAGTCTTTGAAAAACGTCTCATATAGAGGTCAAAACCTCGCAACGAAATCAATTAATATGGAATGTTTATAATCAATATAAACGGGACATTTTAGTTGGTATCCGAGCGTTGGTCTTAGTGAACCAGAAATTTGCATTAGTGTGTCTTATCGAGTTTGTTAGGAAACATTAGTAAGTCTGGACTTCGACCGTGTTTTCTTTAAAAACGATGGCTTAACACTTTTGTTGGAAACTATATATTATTAACATGTAATTATTATGTGGTATATTAACCTCTTAATGTGTTTGATATTGTGTGATAGATGTCTACCATGAGTACAAATCCCATCGACTCACCTAATAATAATGAAGAGTCGAATATACTTTGGAAAGATTCACAAATTCCCGAAGAGGAACCGGAAGAGGAGGAACCAGAAGAGGAGGAACCGGAAGAAGAGGAACCGGAAGAGAAGGAACCGGAAGAGGAAGAACCGGAAGAAGAAGAGGTTCCGGAGGAAGAAATATTGATACCTACAGTAAATCGGTTAAATAAAAGAAAATCCTCAACCAACGAACCAAAGTCAATAATGGTCAATGGTGTTTCCGTCGAGGGAGCAAAATATTGGGAAGATTACCAATTTTCTGATGAATCGGATCCCGATGAGGATTCCGATGATGCTATAGAAATTACCTCAACCCAATTTAATAAAGCAAAAGAAAATAATAAGGGAAAAGGTATAAAAATAGAGAAACCTGATTCCAACCCCGATGAACTTTATATGTATCGGCAACGTCCGTATTTCCTAAAGTGTAACAATAACCCGGGAACCTCTAAACCACCAGGTTTTTCTAAACCATTATGGAAAACGACGGCTCGTATTAGAGGAACACCATATATCCCTAGAAAATTAGGAAAACGAACCAAGTCCGAAGAAGAAGAAACCAGTGATTCAGATTAGAGGGTTGTAATCATGTTGTGTATTATATGTATTGTAGTGTGCTTGTAATTTATGTTCTATGAAAAAAAAATTGCTTGTATTGTTTGTTAATTATCTTTTAGGAATCTAATCCTTGTCTATTTTACAGTATAAAAACAAAATGGACGTTAAGGGTAGACAACCGAATATTTTAGAAGACCTACCAGAGGATATGATTGAGGAAATCTTGTCTAGAGTCGGTCAGAATTCATCAGCACATTTAGTTTTGGCGAAATTACCTTGTCAAACATTTGAAAGACTTTCCAGAAACGCCTTAGTTTATAAAAGGCTTTCCTTTGATAGGTGGGGTATATCACATTGGGGAGACTGTAAGTTACGCCGTGTTTTCTTTAAAGCGTTAAATGCGGGAAACCCAAATGCAATTTTACGCTACGGGTTAAGAACCTATTTTGACTCAACATATCCCAACATAGGATTTTGTGAGTTAGAAAGAGCTTCTAACATGCAACATAAAGAAGCATGTTATACTTACGGGTTAGTGATGTTCGCTTCTTACCAAAGTGATAAAAAGAACATCGAGTTACAACTTTTAAATAAAATATTCCCACAAGTGACGGACTCAGTAGTTGGGGTAAGAAACAAGGTTTTTAGATTGCTACGAGACTGTTGGACATTACGAAACCCTCGTCCTTTTGACGACATGACAACATGCTGCCTAGCCAATGGTCATAACGGTTACTTTCCACAAGATCAAGGATGGGAAGTCGTCTTAGTAAAACCTGAATGCATGACTTGTTTCTGGACTTATGAATTATGTGTCTTTATTTCTTTTGCTGAACAACTTGCGTATTAACTAGAATTGCCTTTATAGCTGCCGAGTAGCAATGTTATTATGTGCTATATTTCATCCTATATGTATAATAGCGGTATTGTAAGTTTGTAATATTTTGTATAAAGTTTGAACGCGAAATATTATTGTAATAAGTTTTTCATATAGAAGTGTAGTAGTTGAGTTGTATAGTAGCTAGTAAGTATGAACTTAACGGGTAGGTACTACCCGAATTAAAACTTTAAAATGCTAATATGAAGAAAAAGCTTTAAAAATAATTTCATATAATGCTACGAAATACTATTGACTACTCTTAAATTCTATATGATTAACTCAATTCTTTTGGATATTTTTGAAGGAAATGGCACCGGCTACTCGTCAGCACTTGAACATGAGTGAGGAAGACTTCTGTGTTTTCCTTGCTGCGAACATAGCCGCAGTGCAGGCTGCGATGTAAAATAACAATAACTCTGGATCTAGCAGTGGAACTAATTCCGCAAGAAATCGTGTAGGATGCTCCTACAAAGATTTCACTGCCTGCAAACCTTTGGAATTTGATGGAACCGAAGGACCAATTGGATTGAAACGGTGGACCGAGAAGGTCGAATCGGTGTTTATCATAAGTAAGTGTACTGAAGAGGACAAAGTTAAGTACGCTATGCATATCTTCACAGGTACGGTGTTAACATGGTGGAATACCTATCTCGAGCAGGTAGGACAAGATGCTGCTTACGCACTACCATGGTCAGCATTCAAGCAATTGATGAACGAGCAGTATCGTCCCAGAAATGAGGTCAATAAGCTCAAGTTAGAACTTAGAGGATTACGAACGCAAGGTTTTGATATCACCACGTACGAATGACGATTCACATAATTGTGCCTATTGTGTCCCAGAACGTTCGAAGACAAAGAAGAGAAGATCGACGCATATGTAAAAGGGTTACCGGAAAGAATTCAAGAAGATGTGAGTTCACACGAGTCCGGCTCCATACAAAAGGCAAGTCGAATGGCTCACAAATTAGTGAACCAGATCGAAGGAAGGATTAAAGAGCAGGTGACCGAAGAGGCTAACATGAAACAAGTCAAGAGAAAGTGGGAAGAAACCAATGACAAGAGTCACCAATACAACAACAACAATCACAACCACAATCGAAATAACTATCCCAATAACCGCAACATCAATCGCAACAACAACTTCAACAAACGTCCCAACAACAACTACAATAACCGTCCTAACAACAATAACAACAACTACGACAACAACAACAATAACAATCCCAACAACAATCTCAATAACAACAATGGCAACAAAAACCAAAAACAGCCATGCCAAAGATGTGAAGAGCATCACCTGGGGTTATGCACGATATTTTGCAACAAGTGTAAAAGAAATGGTCATAGCACGAAGAAGTGCGAAATCTACGGACCAATGCATAACAGAACTAAAAGAACAAACAATGTCGGAACAAATAACACCGCCATAGTTTATTTTGGATGTGGAAAACCGGGCCACTTTAGTAGAAATTTCCCGAATCAGGGGAATACTAATGGACAGGGCCACAGAAGAGTTTTCAATATTAATACGGCAGAAGCACAGGAAGAACCGGAGCTTGTTACGGGTACGTTTCTCATTGACAATAAATCTGCTTATGTTTTATTTGATTCGGGTGCGGATAGAAGCTATTTACAGATTTTTGTGCTAAACTAAGTTGCTCACCGACGCCCTTGGATAATAAATTTTTACTCGAATTAGCAAACGGTAAATTAATTACAGCAGATAATATATGTCGGAATCGAGAAATTAAACTGGTTAGCGAAACATTTAAGATTGACTTGATACCAGTAGAGTTAGGGAGTTTTGATGTGATAATTGGTATGGACTGGTTGAAAGAAGTGAAAGCAGAGATCGTTTGTTACAAAAATGCAATTCGTATTATACGAGAAAAAGGAAAACCCTTAATGGTGTACGGAGAAAAGAGCAACGCGAAGTTAAATCTTATTAGTAACCTGAAGGCACAAAAACTAATAAGAAAAGGTTGCTATGCTGTGCTAACACACGTCGAGAAAGTCAATTCCGAAGAAAAGGACATCAATGATGTTCCCGTCGCAAAAGAATTTTCCGATGTATTTCCGAAAGAATTACCGGGACTACCTCCACACGGATCCGTTGAATTCCAAATAAACCTTGTACCGGGAGCTGCACCAATAGCTCATGCTCCATACAGACTCGCACCTAGCAAAATGAAGGAACTTCAGAGCCAATTACAAGAACTTTTAGAGCGTGGTTTCATTTGATAAAGCACATCACCGTGGGGAGCTCCTATTTTGTTTGTCAAGAAATAGGATGGTACATTTAGGTTATGTATCGACTACCGAGAGATGAACAAACTTACCATCAAGAACCGCTACCCACTACCGAGAATCGACGACTTATTTGATCAACTACAAGGCTCGTTGGTTTATTCGAAGATTGATTTACATTCTGGGTATCATCAAATGCGGGTGAAGGAGGATGATATTCCAAAGACTACTTTTAGGACGCGTTACGGTCATTACGAGTTTATGGTTATGCCATTTGGATTGACGAACGCACCAGCTGTGTTCATGGACCTCATGAACCGAGTGTGTGGGCCATATCTTGACAAGTTTGTCATTGTTTTCATCGATGACATACTTAATTACTCAAAGAATGATCAAGAGCATGAAGAACATTTAAGATAAGTGCTAGAGTTGATGAGAAAAGAAAAACTGTACGCTAAGTTTTCGAAGTGTGCATTTTGGTTGGAAGAAGTTCAATTCCTAGGTCACATAGTGAACAAAGAAGGTATTCTGGTGGATCCAGCAAAGATTGAAACCGTTGAAAAATGGGAAACCCCGAAAACTCCTAAGCATATACGCCAATTTTTAGGACTAGCTGGTTACTACAGAAGGTTCATCCAAGATTTTTCCAGAATAGCAAAACCCTTGACTGCATTAACGCATAAAGGGAGGAAATTTGAATGGAAGGATGAACAAGAGAAAGTGTTTCAATTGTTAAAGAAAAAGTTAACTACGGCACCTATATTGTCATTACCTAAAGGGAATGATGATTTTGTGATATATTGTGACGCTTCAAAGCAAGCTCTCGGTTGTGTATTAATGCAACGAACGAAGATAATTGCTTATGCGTCTAGAGAATTGAAGATTCACGAGCAGAATTATACGACGCATGATTTGGAATTAGGCGTGGTTGTTTTTGCATTAAAGACTTGGAGGCACTACTTATATGGGGTCAAAAGTATTATATATACTGACCACAAAAGTCGTTAACACATATTTAATCAGAAACAACTGAACATGAGGCAGCGCAGGTGGATTGAATTGTTAAATGATTACGACTTTGAGATTCGTTACCACCCGGGGAAGGCGAATGTGGTAGCCGACACTTTGAGCAGAAAGGACAGAGAACCCATTCGAGTAAAAGTTATGAATATAATGATTCACAATAACCTTACTACTTAAATAAAGGAGGCGCAACAAGGAGTTTTAACAGAGGAAAATTTAAAGGATGAAATACCCAAATGATCGGAGAAACATCTTAATATTCGGGAAGACGAAACCCGGTATAGGGCTGAAAGAATTTGGGTACCAAAATTTGGAGATATGAGAGAAATGGTACTTAGAGAAGCTCATAAAACCATATACTCAATACATCCTGGGACGGGGAAGATGTACAAGGATCTCAAGAAACATTTTTGGTGGCCGGGTATGAAAGCCGATGTTGCTAAATACGTAGGAGAATGTTTGACGTGTTCTAAGGTCAAAGCGGAGTATCAGAAACCATCAGGTCTACTTCAACGACCCGAAATCACGGAATGGAAATGGGAAAACATTACCATGTATTTCATCACTAAATTGCCAAGGACTGTAAGTGGTTTTGATACTATTTGGGTAATAGTTGATCGTCTCACCAAATCAGTACACTTCCTGCCAATAAGAGAAGATGACAAGATGGAGAAGTTAGCACGACTGTATTTGTGACAACCTGGAAATTTTTGACCAAATTTAAACTTAATCTTTATATGATTCAGACACGATAAGCAAAGTTTGTAATGTTGAGTCTCAAAAATTTTGGAACTATGTTCATACATTCAATTACCCTTTTGACTATGCTCGATGATTTATGAACTAATATATAAATGGATATGAATATATATGCATATATATATATATATATATCTTATAACTTGAAAATATTAACAAAGTATTAAATGTATAATATTTTAGATTAAACGTATTTGTCTCAATATATGCTTAATTACGGAATTAGAAGATAATACCAACGATTGGATTAGCAGATATTTAAACAATTATAAATCCCGTAAGTATTGTGATAAGTCTTTGTTGAGAGGTCCACCTTGATTTAAGAAATCTTTCCTTTTTGACTGTATTTGATATATAAATAACTTGCAACGTGTATAGAAAAAGTATTTATATATATTGTGTATATATATATATATATATATTAAGGTTCGAAATTATTTTTATAAACAATAGTAACACCCATTTATTGTCCCTTTGATAAATAAATATTATATACAAATTTATATTTTTCTAAACGAAAATATATATTTTTTACAATGTGATAATTTATAGAATTGAATTAGATATAAAACGTTTCGATATTATTAAATATATTTTAATAAACAACGAGGAGTTGATTTATAGAAGAAAATGACCAAGTTACTAAAATGTATATGTTATACTTTGAGTAATATAGTTTATTGATAATTTAAGATTATATTTTGACAAAGGTACGAATCACGAAACGTAAAGTACAAGTTTTCTAAGCATATGAAAATGCATTCGAGAAACCGAAACTGAGACATTAGTCGAGCGTAAACGTACGAGTCATCGGACCAAAAATTAAAAGTCAACTATGCACGTGAATATAATATAATATATAATTAATTAATATAAATTATATATATTATATATATATATATTATAAAAATATGTCGACAAATAAAACAACAAAAAAATTGTGAGCTGGATTTTGGGGCTATGCGATCGCATGAGAAATAGGCATAAAAGCCATGCGATCGCATGGCAGTCAGGATTCAGAAACATTCTATAAATTGGCCAGTTTGCTCGACGTACACACACACACACATATCCTATATGTTACTCCCTCTGTTATATAATTATTTATATTATTATTATTATTATTATTATTATTATTATTATTATTATTATTATTAAGATTAATATTATTATTAATCTTATTATTATTATCGGTAGTATTAATATTATTATTATTAGTATTATACATAAAATATTACGACGAGGTCATGAGTGAATAATTTCAATATGAGTTTTATGAGCGGGATAGAGCTAAGGAAATTACGGGTTATAGCTATGGAGGTTATGGGTATTGTTCGAGGGTATGCTCGTGAAGTCAACCTAGTATTTATCATCTCCGTTGCGTCTACGTACTTTCCTGCAATATTGAACCACAATATTGATACGTGAGCACTCATATTTTATCTTTCATATATTAATAGTGTATCCCTGACTAGTGCTCGAGTATATATGTTTATGCATGTTTATATGCTAAATTTAGTCGTTAATGAATCACGAATTTAATACAAATATTACTGATATAAGGTATATGATATGCATGCTTTTGGAAAGCTGACAAAAAATCAATAACTTTTCATTTAGAAATCGCGTGATTTCGATGAAAGGATTAAAAGATATGGTCAACTGAATTATGGTTAACGTTGATTGAAATTGTGTTTAAAACTGTAAATTAATATTTAAACAACTTGTTTATAAGATTGATAAATTGGATTTTCAAATATTACTAATCGAGTAAATGAATTTCTATATAAGGCACGTCTCGTCTTGTTGAGCAATTGTAAAATTGATTGTTTTATCATATTTTAAAGCCTTATAAAAACTATAGTTTAATTTTACAAGAATTGGGAAACTATGTGAAATGTTAAAATGTTTCGATTGCCATGATCATTCAACTATAGTATTGAGTCAAATTGACTTTTTGAAATGACTTTTGATAACCTTTGTATGTCGATCTTGAGCATTTGGATTGTGATACACTATGACCTGACCTAGCTTGATAGACATTTGTTGACCAACATATGTTCTCTAGGTTGAGATCTACGGTTATTTGGTATTCCGAGTTTCGGTCACATTTCGGTGAACGACTTTATGTGCTGCTAAGGTGAGTTTCATTTGCTCCCTTTTTAATTGCTTTTGCAATCTATATTTTTGGGCTGAGAATACATGCACTTTATTTTAAACGCAATGGATACAAGTACATACTAAATTCTACACTGAGTTTGAACCAAAAATCCCTTAGCTTTGGTAACTAGTAACTGCCAGTTATAAGAACTGGTGGGCGCGAGTAGTAGTATATGGATCCATAGGGCGTGATATCCCCGTCCGAGCTAGAGCACTAGCCTTTTAACGGATGTATGCTATTTGAGAAGCGTACACGTTGATTTACGTGTATTATTAAGATGATTATACAAAGGGTATAAATTATATATACGTTAAGTTTAGTTACCAGGGTGTTCAATTTCGTAGAATATTTTGATAAACGTTTCTGGATGAAACAACTGAAAACTTGTGATTCACCTTTATATACAGATTATGCGCAACATTAAAACTATGAACTCACCAACCTTTGTGTTGACACTTTTAAGCATGTTTATTCTC
Source organism: Rutidosis leptorrhynchoides (assembly GCF_046630445.1). NCBI lineage: Eukaryota > Viridiplantae > Streptophyta > Magnoliopsida > Asterales > Asteraceae > Rutidosis > Rutidosis leptorrhynchoides. The sequence continues at coordinate 389,151,556 of NC_092337.1, forward strand.
AGGTTTCTAGAAGTCTTCCGCTGTTTGCTTATACGTTATACAAGCTACGTGCATGGAGTCATACATGCTTTATTCAAGAAAACTTTGCATTCACAAAATCATCACCATGTATCTTATTTTGACTGCATTATCAACGGATGTAGTATTATAAACTATTATATACAGTGATTGTCTATACGTAGAAATCATCAGACGTCGAAAACCTTAGATTTATATATATTCATTTATGGTGTGCCTTTTCAAAAGAATGCAATGTTTACAAAACGTATCATATAGAGGTCAAAACCTCACTATGAAATCGATGAATGATGTATTCGTCCAAATGGATTTAGACGGGTCATCACAGTTGGTATCAGAGCTTGAGGTCATAGGGAACCAGAATTTGCATTAGTGTGTTTAACTGGTAATTGTTATGATGCATTAGTGAGTCTGGACTATGACCGTATCTATTTTTACCGAGTTTTTCTTATCAATTCTTGTCAGAAATTACATGCTTATCATTCTTAAGTCTAGACACGTTTACCTGCATTTATTGCATGAATAGTGTATAGACAAAATTCATATCTTAGCGTATCTGTTACTGTAAACTTTTCCTGTCATCTTTCGAAAATTTCTTCGTAATTTATGGGATTTTGGTATTATATATACATATGTAAATTATGTGTTGAAGAATACCAATCTAAGTCCTATAATCTATTTCATATCAAAAATCAATTCCCTGATTATACAAGATGGATTATGTATCTAGTTCAAATTCCTTAGATTCCGATAACTATTCCGATATGGATTTCCACTCGAGTTCCGAAAGCAGTGTGACCGGAATGGATCAACCAATTAGCCATCATATATTCTGGATGAATTGGGGATGGGTTCGTAGCCTACTTAATCATTGGAGACAGGAAGAAGGTGATCCTTTCCATCCACCACATTGCCCTCTTGGCGATGAACCTGAAGCACTTACCGGTGAACCTATCCGAAACACCATTTTCTCTCTCATTTCCAGAGTATCTCGTCATGATTATATACTATCTCAAATTCTAGATCTTATTCGTCTGCTCGTCTGAACCGATAATCACCCCGGTGTGATAGAAGAAGTCAACGACCTTCGCGCTCGGGTAGTGGCTTTGGAAAATATGGTGCAAAGGTTACAAGCACCAGCAGCATCACCGGCATCAACAGTACCACCATCAGCAACATCAACAGTACCATTACCACCAACAACAACATCTGCATCCCACACCTCAACATCACAATCTGCACCTCAAACATCAACGTCATACGCACCATAGATACCAAGGAATACCAACAACAACAAACGATGAAGTATTGATTCATAACTTCATCGAAGAAATATTCTGCAGAGAATATGTAGTTTCTAAAAGTTTTAGAGATTACTTATTCTAGTTCTAATTGTAAACCAGATGAGTGAGCAAATAGAAATGATGAAATAAAACTCTGATCGGAATGGTCCACGATTTACAAGCTAGATCTATTTTACGAGCAGCATCAACAGTACCGTCAGCATCACCAGCACCGTCAGTACCATCAGCATCGTCAGCATCAGCAGCATCTACAATATCACAAGCTCTGCCAGATCCATAATCACCGCAAACATCATCACTAATCAACAACGCGCATATCGTATCAACGAGTTATGAAGTATTAACTCATTCCCTCTGAAGAAATTATATGTATATTTTATATATATATGAATTTTGAGATCAAAATAAATCTTTTCGTACTAAGCTATTACGTGTGACTCTTAACTACTCGGTTAGTTCATGTTATTAATATGTTATGATGTACATCCTTCGTTAATGACTTAACAATCGTTAACTATAATCTCTGCTTTGACTTAATAGATTCCAAATCAAGTGTATTATTCAAATACATGTTTGATTTTACACTTTTATTTTCGATGTACTTGAAACTTTTCAGAAAATATCATTCGTACCTTGCGAAGTTAGCAAGAGTTCCATAAGCACCAACATGATTCACTGAGGAAATATCAATAAAACTGAATAACGAAGTATTGATTATATTAGTGAAATGCTCCGCGAAAATTATGTAATGGTTTAGAGATTATTCATTTCTAATTCCAGCCAAAAATCAAATAAGCTTAATATGATATTAACTCATTAAATCTGTATTACATCTGAAGAAAATATAATACATATATTTTCATAAAGATTGTAATGAAAATTCTTTTATACAAAATGTTACTTGTGAAACTTTTAACGGGTAGGTATTACCCGGGAGATATATAAAGTCACAATTAATATGTTCGATTTTGATTCAGAAAATTATCAACTATACTCACTACTTTCACAACGATATACATTCTTTCATAGAAATCAAAACAACCATTTTAACCCAAATTTGATTACATATTCGGATTTTGACAAATCAGAATCCAAGTTAAGATTTAACAGAAGATATCACTCTTAGATTCTTATATCTTTCAAATGCCATACTTTGAATTCAAAACTGTACTAGAACATCATATGTATACATATAACATTCATCTCTTAGAATTATGAGCTTTCATTCTGAAATTCTGAAAAGCAACCAGTCTACGAATCAATACTCTGAATGTTGAAAAAGCTGATGAAGCAGCAAAAACTGTAAACAACTTTAACAGTCAAAAGTTCGATGATAAAGAATAGTGTGTTGGCAAAGCTCAGAAAAGTTGGAACTGGAAAACGGATTGAGCAAATCATGAAGGAGGCTGTGGACAAATCACAAAGACTAAACCTGCCTTCAAAGAATCCAAATGATTCAGTGTCTGCTGAAGTCATTAACGAATACCTTGCTCCTGACTCTAAACTTTTACGGACAAAATCTTCTTCATCATCTTTCGATATTAGAAATTCTAAGATATCATCATATCTTTCATTATAAATATCTTCGATGTTTCTAAAGATATCTTCATAACTATTGTTATCCAAAATCATTTACTTCTTTGTGCTATATGTGTAAAATCATAAAAGAAACTATTTTAGTTTCTATATTCTGAAACCTTCGAGTTTAAAATATGAATGTTTCTGAAGTAGTGTTGGGAACTGAAGCATGAGTTAGTATAATATAATGACACTTGATCAACGTGATTATATTACAGTAAGTCATGCTGAGCTTCTAATGGAACGTGATAAAGGTTCACAGATCATACCCTCATCATGAACCATGTTACATAACTCTTTCATTCTATTTAACCTCTAAACATATCAAGAAAATATTTTCTTGATGATTCGGTCTTTTCCAAAGTATTCTGGTAATTTGACAAATCAAGATCGTGTTATTACAATTTCCTTCTTAGAACATTAATTATGTTCATTCTGAAATTCATAACTACGAATTCTGGACCATTATTCGCTTGACTTGAAGTCGGGAAGAAGAAAACAAATGCATGAAGCTCCAAAATAGAAATAGGAGTATAAATCGCAGCAAATAAGACAGAACATTAACTGTGGATGGCAATGATTATAGAAGATAGAAGCAGGGACATTGAAATATAAGGGAAGATATAAAGCCCAACGACAACCCAGGAATTACAAACCATATATATCGATGCATATAGCAATATAAAGACACGGGAGAACTAAAAACACTATAAAACCAAGAGTATAGTAGAAGTAAATAGATTCTTCTGGCGGCAGGTGAAAAAGAAGAATGACAGATATGAACGTTAGAAGTATATCAAGAACCAGAACTGGATGGAGCATATTGACGAATGATTCAAAGTATGAATTAAAGGAGAAAGAATAGAAGGTGTGAATTATAAGGAAACAAAGGGGGTGGATTTATAGTAAAATATCTGACAGAGCATTCAAAACAGATGATCGCATTTAAAGCAGATCCTAATTTCCTTAATTACCGAAGAATCAAATCTTATTAAGATTTTCTCCAAATCTCTTGAACTTCGGAAATCAATCTTATCTACGTCAAAAGATATGACGAATCTACATTTATTCATTTCACTCTTTTGTGATAGCTTCACTTATACTCTTCGCGTAATCAAATTGTTTATTCTATATTACTTGATGATGATAAAACTCTAATTTTTAGCTCGTATGCGTCATGAAAACATACTTATTGTCAGCCATGACTATCCCAATCAAATTTCGGGACGAAATTTATTTAACAGGTAGGTACTGTGACAACCCGGAAATTTTCGACCAAATTTAAACTTAATCTTTATATGATTCTGACACGATAAGAAAAGTTTGTAATGTTGAGTCTCGAAAATTTTGGAACTATGTTCATACATTCAATTACCCTTTTGACTATGCTCGACGATTCACGAACGAATATATAAATGGATATGAATATATATATATGTATATATATATTATAACTTGAAAACGTTAACAAAGTATTAAATGTATAATATTTTAGATTAAACGTATTTGTCTCAATATATGCTTAATTACAGAATTAAAAGATAATACCAACGATTGGATTAGCAGATATTTCAACAATTATAAATCCCATAAGTATTGTGGTTAGTCTTTGTTGAGAGGTCCACCTTAATTTAAGAAATCTTTCCTTTTTGACTGTATTTGGTATATAAATAACTTGCAACGTGTATAGAAAAAGTATTTATATATATTGTGTGTATATATATATATATATATATATATATATATATATATATATATATATATATATATATATATATATATATATATATATATATATATATATTATATTAAGGTTCGAAATTATTTTTGTAAACAATAGTAACACCCATTTATTGTTCCGTTTGATAAATAAATATTATATACAAATTTATATTTTTCTAAACGAAAATATATATTTTACAATGTGATAATGAATAGAATTGAATTAGATATAAAACGTTTAGATATTATTAAATATATTTTAATAAACAACGAGGAGTTGATTTATAGAAGTAAATGACCAAGTTACTAAAATGTATAAGTTATACTTTGAGTAATATAGTTTATTGATAATTTAAGATTATATTTTGACAAAGGTACGAATCACGAAACGTAAAGTACAAGTTTTCTAAGCATACGAAAATGCATTCGAGAAACCGGAACTGAGACATTAGTCGAGCGTAAACGTACAAGTAGTCGGACCAAAAATTAAAAGTCAACTATGCACGTGAATATAATATAATATATAATTAATTAATATAAATTATATATATTATATATATATTATAAAAATATTTCGACAAACAAAACAACAAAAAAATTGTGAGCTGGATTTTGGGGCCATGCGATCGCATGAGAAATAGGCATAAAATCCATGCGATCGCATGGCAGTCAGGATTCAGAAACATTCTATAAATTGGCCAGTTTGCTCGACGTACACACACACACATATCCTATATGTTACTCCCTCTGTTATATAATTATTTATATTATTATTATCAGTAGTATTAATATTATTATTATTAGTATTATACATAAAATATTACGACGAGGTCATGAGTGAATAATTTCAATACGAGTTTTATGAGCGGGATAGAGCTAAGGAAATTACGGGTTATAGCTATGGAGGTTATGGGTATTGTTCGAGGATATGCTCATGAGGTCAACCTAGTGTTTATCATCTCCATTGCGTCTACGTACTTTCCTTCAATATTGAACCACAATATTGATACGTGAGCACTCATATTTTATCTTTCATATATTAATAGTGTATCCCTGACTAGTGCTTGAGTATATATGTTTATGCATGTTTATATGCTAAATTTAGTCGTTAATGAATCACGAATTTAATACAAATATTACTGATATAAGGTATATGATATGCATGCTTTTGAAAAGCTGACGAAAAAACAATAACTTTTCATTTAGAAATCGCGTGATTTCGATGAACGGATTAAAAGATATGGTCAACTGAATTTTGGTTAACGTTAATTGAAATTGTGTTTGAAACTGTAAATTAATATTTAAACAACTTGTTTATAAGATTGATAAATTAGATTTTCAAATATTACTAATCGAGTAAATGAATTTCTATATAAGGCACGTCTCGTCTTGTTGAGCAATTGTAAAATTGATTGTTTTATTATATTTTAAAGCCTTATAAAAACTATAGTTTAATTTTACAAGAATTGGGAAACTATGTGAAATGTTAAAATGTTTCGATTGCCATGATCATTCAACTATAGTATTGAGTCAAATTGACTTTTTGAAATGACTTTTGATAACCTTTGTATGTCGATCTTGAGCATTAGGATTGTGATACACTATGACCTGACCTAGCTTGATAGACATTTATTGACCAACATATGTTCTCTAGGTTGAGATCTACGGTTATTTAGTATTCCGAGTTTCGGTCACATTTCGGTGAACGACTTTATGTGCTGCTAAGGTGAGTTTCATTTGCTCCCTTTTTAATTGCTTTTGCAATCTATATTTTTGGGCTGAGAATACATGCACTTTATTTTAAACGCAATGGATACAAGTACATACTAAATTCTACACTGAGTTTGAACCGAAAATCCCTTAGCTTTGGTAACTAGTAACTGCCAGTTATAAGAACTGGTGGGCGCGAGTAGTAGTATATGGATCCATAGGGCTTGATATCCCCGTCCGAGCTAGAGCACTAGCCTTTTAACGGACGTATGCTATTTGAGAAGCGTACACGTTGGTTTGCATGTATTATTAAGATGATTATACAAAGGGTATAAATTATATATACGTTAAGTTTAGTTACCAGGGTGCTCAATTTCGTAGAATATTTTGATAAACGTTTCTGGATGAAACAACTGAAAACTTGTGATTCATCTTTATATACAGATTATGCGCAACATTAAAACAATGAACTCACCAACCTTTGTGTTGACGCTTTTAAGCATGTTTATTCTCAGGTTTCTAGAAGTCTTCCGTTGTTTGCTTATACGTTATACAAGCTACGTGCATGGAGTCATACATGCTTTATTCAAGAAAACTTTGCATTCACAAAATCATCATCATGTATCTTATTTTGACTGCATTATCAACGGATGTAGTATTGTAAACTATTATATACAGTGATTGCCTATACGTAGAAATCATCAGATGTCGAAAACCTTGGATTTATATATATTCATTTATGGTGTGCCTTTTCAAAAGAATGCAATGTTTATAATACGTATCATATAGAGGTCAAAACCTCACTATGAAATCGATGAATGATGTATTCGTCCAAATTGATTTGGACGGGTCATCACAGTATTTGAAGGAAGTAATCTCCAGACATGGACTACCAATCTCTATTATCTCTGATAGGGATGGCAGATTTATTTTGTGATGACCCGGAAATTTCCGACCAAATTTAAACTTAATTTTACATAGCCTCGACATGATAAGCAAAGTTTATTTAATCCAATCTCAAAAACTTTGATTCACTGAGGAAATATCAATAAAACTGAATAACGAAGTATTGATTATATTAGTGAAATGCTCCGCGAAAATTATGTAATGGTTTAGAGATTATTCATTTCTAATTCCAGCCAAAAATCAAATAAGCTTAATATGATATTAACTCATTAAATCTGTATTACATCTGAAGAAAATATAATACATATATTTTCATAAAGATTGTAATGAAAATTCTTTTATACAAAATGTTACTTGTGAAACTTTTAACGGGTAGGTATTACCCGGGAGATATATAAAGTCACAATTAATATGTTCGATTTTGATTCAGAAAATTATCAACTATACTCACTACTTTCACAACGATATACATTCTTTCATAGAAATCAAAACAACCATTTTAACCCAAATTTGATTACATATTCGGATTTTGACAAATCAGAATCCAAGTTAAGATTTAACAGAAGATATCACTCTTAGATTCTTATATCTTTCAAATGCCATACTTTGAATTCAAAACTGTACTAGAACATCATATGTATACATATAACATTCATCTCTTAGAATTATGAGCTTTCATTCTGAAATTCTGAAAAGCAACCAGTCTACGAATCAATACTCTGAATGTTGAAAAAGCTGATGAAGCAGCAAAAACTGTAAACAACTTTAACAGTCAAAAGTTCGATGATAAAGAATAGTGTGTTGGCAAAGCTCAGAAAAGTTGGAACTGGAAAACGGATTGAGCAAATCATGAAGGAGGCTGTGGACAAATCACAAAGACTAAACCTGCCTTCAAAGAATCCAAATGATTCAGTGTCTGCTGAAGTCATTAACGAATACCTTGCTCCTGACTCTAAACTTTTACGGACAAAATCTTCTTCATCATCTTTCGATATTAGAAATTCTAAGATATCATCATATCTTTCATTATAAATATCTTCGATGTTTCTAAAGATATCTTCATAACTATTGTTATCCAAAATCATTTACTTCTTTGTGCTATATGTGTAAAATCATAAAAGAAACTATTTTAGTTTCTATATTCTGAAACCTTCGAGTTTAAAATATGAATGTTTCTGAAGTAGTGTTGGGAACTGAAGCATGAGTTAGTATAATATAATGACACTTGATCAACGTGATTATATTACAGTAAGTCATGCTGAGCTTCTAATGGAACGTGATAAAGGTTCACAGATCATACCCTCATCATGAACCATGTTACATAACTCTTTCATTCTATTTAACCTCTAAACATATCAAGAAAATATTTTCTTGATGATTCGGTCTTTTCCAAAGTATTCTGGTAATTTGACAAATCAAGATCGTGTTATTACAATTTCCTTCTTAGAACATTAATTATGTTCATTCTGAAATTCATAACTACGAATTCTGGACCATTATTCGCTTGACTTGAAGTCGGGAAGAAGAAAACAAATGCATGAAGCTCCAAAATAGAAATAGGAGTATAAATCGCAGCAAATAAGACAGAACATTAACTGTGGATGGCAATGATTATAGAAGATAGAAGCAGGGACATTGAAATATAAGGGAAGATATAAAGCCCAACGACAACCCAGGAATTACAAACCATATATATCGATGCATATAGCAATATAAAGACACGGGAGAACTAAAAACACTATAAAACCAAGAGTATAGTAGAAGTAAATAGATTCTTCTGGCGGCAGGTGAAAAAGAAGAATGACAGATATGAACGTTAGAAGTATATCAAGAACCAGAACTGGATGGAGCATATTGACGAATGATTCAAAGTATGAATTAAAGGAGAAAGAATAGAAGGTGTGAATTATAAGGAAACAAAGGGGGTGGATTTATAGTAAAATATCTGACAGAGCATTCAAAACAGATGATCGCATTTAAAGCAGATCCTAATTTCCTTAATTACCGAAGAATCAAATCTTATTAAGATTTTCTCCAAATCTCTTGAACTTCGGAAATCAATCTTATCTACGTCAAAAGATATGACGAATCTACATTTATTCATTTCACTCTTTTGTGATAGCTTCACTTATACTCTTCGCGTAATCAAATTGTTTATTCTATATTACTTGATGATGATAAAACTCTAATTTTTAGCTCGTATGCGTCATGAAAACATACTTATTGTCAGCCATGACTATCCCAATCAAATTTCGGGACGAAATTTATTTAACAGGTAGGTACTGTGACAACCCGGAAATTTTCGACCAAATTTAAACTTAATCTTTATATGATTCTGACACGATAAGAAAAGTTTGTAATGTTGAGTCTCGAAAATTTTGGAACTATGTTCATACATTCAATTACCCTTTTGACTATGCTCGACGATTCACGAACGAATATATAAATGGATATGAATATATATATATGTATATATATATTATAACTTGAAAACGTTAACAAAGTATTAAATGTATAATATTTTAGATTAAACGTATTTGTCTCAATATATGCTTAATTACAGAATTAAAAGATAATACCAACGATTGGATTAGCAGATATTTCAACAATTATAAATCCCATAAGTATTGTGGTTAGTCTTTGTTGAGAGGTCCACCTTAATTTAAGAAATCTTTCCTTTTTGACTGTATTTGGTATATAAATAACTTGCAACGTGTATAGAAAAAGTATTTATATATATTGTGTGTATATATATATATATATATATATATATATATATATATATATATATATATATATATATATATATATATATATATATATATATATATATATATATATATATATTTATATTAAGGTTCGAAATTATTTTTGTAAACAATAGTAACACCCATTTATTGTTCCGTTTGATAAATAAATATTATATACAAATTTATATTTTTCTAAACGAAAATATATATTTTACAATGTGATAATGAATAGAATTGAATTAGATATAAAACGTTTAGATATTATTAAATATATTTTAATAAACAACGAGGAGTTGATTTATAGAAGTAAATGACCAAGTTACTAAAATGTATAAGTTATACTTTGAGTAATATAGTTTATTGATAATTTAAGATTATATTTTGACAAAGGTACGAATCACGAAACGTAAAGTACAAGTTTTCTAAGCATACGAAAATGCATTCGAGAAACCGGAACTGAGACATTAGTCGAGCGTAAACGTACAAGTAGTCGGACCAAAAATTAAAAGTCAACTATGCACGTGAATATAATATAATATATAATTAATTAATATAAATTATATATATTATATATATATTATAAAAATATTTCGACAAACAAAACAACAAAAAAATTGTGAGCTGGATTTTGGGGCCATGCGATCGCATGAGAAATAGGCATAAAACCCATGCGATCGCATGGCAGTCAGGATTCAGAAACATTCTATAAATTGGCCAGTTTGCTCGACGTACACACACACACATATCCTATATGTTACTCCCTCTGTTATATAATTATTTATATTATTATTATCAGTAGTATTAATATTATTATTATTAGTATTATACATAAAATATTACGACGAGGTCATGAGTGAATAATTTCAATACGAGTTTTATGAGCGGGATAGAGCTAAGGAAATTACGGGTTATAGCTATGGAGGTTATGGGTATTGTTCGAGGATATGCTCATGAGGTCAACCTAGTGTTTATCATCTCCATTGCGTCTACGTACTTTCCTTCAATATTGAACCACAATATTGATACGTGAGCACTCATATTTTATCTTTCATATATTAATAGTGTATCCCTGACTAGTGCTTGAGTATATATGTTTATGCATGTTTATATGCTAAATTTAGTCGTTAATGAATCACGAATTTAATACAAATATTACTGATATAAGGTATATGATATGCATGCTTTTGAAAAGCTGACGAAAAAACAATAACTTTTCATTTAGAAATCGCGTGATTTCGATGAACGGATTAAAAGATATGGTCAACTGAATTTTGGTTAACGTTAATTGAAATTGTGTTTGAAACTGTAAATTAATATTTAAACAACTTGTTTATAAGATTGATAAATTAGATTTTCAAATATTACTAATCGAGTAAATGAATTTCTATATAAGGCACGTCTCGTCTTGTTGAGCAATTGTAAAATTGATTGTTTTATTATATTTTAAAGCCTTATAAAAACTATAGTTTAATTTTACAAGAATTGGGAAACTATGTGAAATGTTAAAATGTTTCGATTGCCATGATCATTCAACTATAGTATTGAGTCAAATTGACTTTTTGAAATGACTTTTGATAACCTTTGTATGTCGATCTTGAGCATTAGGATTGTGATACACTATGACCTGACCTAGCTTGATAGACATTTATTGACCAACATATGTTCTCTAGGTTGAGATCTACGGTTATTTAGTATTCCGAGTTTCGGTCACATTTCGGTGAACGACTTTATGTGCTGCTAAGGTGAGTTTCATTTGCTCCCTTTTTAATTGCTTTTGCAATCTATATTTTTGGGCTGAGAATACATGCACTTTATTTTAAACGCAATGGATACAAGTACATACTAAATTCTACACTGAGTTTGAACCGAAAATCCCTTAGCTTTGGTAACTAGTAACTGCCAGTTATAAGAACTGGTGGGCGCGAGTAGTAGTATATGGATCCATAGGGCTTGATATCCCCGTCCGAGCTAGAGCACTAGCCTTTTAACGGACGTATGCTATTTGAGAAGCGTACACGTTGGTTTGCATGTATTATTAAGATGATTATACAAAGGGTATAAATTATATATACGTTAAGTTTAGTTACCAGGGTGCTCAATTTCGTAGAATATTTTGATAAACGTTTCTGGATGAAACAACTGAAAACTTGTGATTCATCTTTATATACAGATTATGCGCAACATTAAAACAATGAACTCACCAACCTTTGTGTTGACGCTTTTAAGCATGTTTATTCTCAGGTTTCTAGAAGTCTTCCGTTGTTTGCTTATACGTTATACAAGCTACGTGCATGGAGTCATACATGCTTTATTCAAGAAAACTTTGCATTCACAAAATCATCATCATGTATCTTATTTTGACTGCATTATCAACGGATGTAGTATTGTAAACTATTATATACAGTGATTGCCTATACGTAGAAATCATCAGATGTCGAAAACCTTGGATTTATATATATTCATTTATGGTGTGCCTTTTCAAAAGAATGCAATGTTTATAATACGTATCATATAGAGGTCAAAACCTCACTATGAAATCGATGAATGATGTATTCGTCCAAATTGATTTGGACGGGTCATCACAGTATTTGAAGGAAGTAATCTCCAGACATGGAATACCAATCTCTATTATCTCTGATAGGGATGGCAGATTTATTTTGTGATGACCCGGAAATTTCCGACCAAATTTAAACTTAATTTTACATAGCCTCGACATGATAAGCAAAGTTTATTTAATCCAATCTCAAAAACTTTGAATTATGTTTTTATATCCATCTATACCTTTGACTATTTCATCGACGATTCACGAACCATTGTTGTAAATAAAAAAAAATTATATATATAAAAAAATAAATGTAAATATATAAATAATAAATTAGAGTAATATAATATAATAAAGTCAAATATGTAAATAAGATATAAAAACAATTAAGTATAAGTAAATCAATATATGTATATGATTTCATGTATAATTATTATATGTATATAATTTATAAATAATAATTAATCAATAAAAGTTATTATATAATATTATATGATTATTAAATTTTACATAATTAATAACAGATTATGGACAAATTGAAATATAGTTGTTATAGTAATATTATTATTACTTTCATCAATAGCAGTATTAGTTAATATATAGACATGAAATTTAATACATGTAAGTTATTATACTAATATTATTATTATCATTATTAATATCATTATTTATAATTTTAGTTATTACTACGATTAGTATTAATTTTAAATATTATTATTATTATCATTATCATTGAGGATTACTTTTATTATTATTATAAATATTATTAATATTATTAGTATTCTTATCAAAAATTTGTAATATTAACAGATTTTAATAATAGATTTATATTATTAATTTATATTACAACATTTAACATAAAATATATATAAATAATTAGTATATATACACGTACATATTAATACAGATTTATAAACTACAAACACTGATTTATTACGCGTAATTTTTTGTTTTAATTCAACATAGGATTCAGTTCTTTCTTTTCTTTTTAAATGTATTATGCTATACACCTGTGAAAAGCTATCGATATCCTTTAACCTACTACAAGACTTGATCAATTTGTATTTTGGAAGTTAGCATTTAAACCCTTCCATATAATCCTTCTCAGATAGATACACATGGGAAGTCTTTTTATTTATTTTTTATTTATTTTATTTTCTCTCGTTTTGCCATAACTTGAGTCATTTAACCTTCGAATTGATTCAGATCAAATTGAAGAAAACTAAAAATACAGATTTCTTCTCATTCATGTCGTGAAGGTGTGTGTATAATTTCAAATTCTAATTTGAGGAAACGAGGAAGAAATTCGAAGTCAAAGGAAATTTTTCAAAAGTCAAATTAATTGTTCTTAGTAAAAATTTGGATTCGTTTTGATATTTTAAATAAAATTGATGATTCCTAAAGATTGTATATATGATTTGCAAACTAATTTGTGTAAAAAGTTTCAGTTAAAATGGTCTCAATCTCAAAAATCAATTTACATTCTTCAATTTTTTTATACCCAAACAGCGACGGCTGTTTCATTTTTGTGTATTATATATAATTTTTTTTTTTTTGATGTAACAAATCTTTACAAACTTTGGGTACTGAAAAGTTATCAATTTTTTTCTGTGATATATAAATCGTTGATGTTATGCGAGGTGTATATAAAATAGCTATTATATTTTAGCAGAAAATACTATTAAATACGATACAATTTTACACACGATATTTATTTATTTAGAGAATGGATATACTTAAACCTTGCTACAACACTTATAGGCAGTGTACCTAATCGTACAGTAGTGTAGTTTTTAGTAAGTCCGGTTCGTTCCACAGGGAAAACCTTTAAACAAAGCTTAACGCTATATTAGTTTACTTTTATAAAAATACAAATATATATATATAAGTAATATTATTATTATAAAGGGGGGTTTTTACCGTTTAATGACCGGTTTGTCGATTTTAAAACTTTAGTCGCAATTAAAATCAAATGTAAAATAATAAATAAATACAAGACTTAATTTAAAGCGTAAAGTAAATAACGATAATGAAATTGCGAATAATAAAAGTGCGATAAAATAAACTTGCGATAATTAAAAAGTACGATAATTAAAAGTGCAATTAAATACAATAACAATAAAAATGCGATAATTAGAAGTGCAATTAAATATAAAATAAAGGAAATTAAATATGAAATAAAATAATTATGCTTATTTAAACTTCCGTAATCATGATGTTTGACGTGTTGATTTTAGTTTATTCCCATGGGTTAATTGTCCTTTGTCCTGGATTATTTAATATGTCCGTCTGGTTTTTGTCCATAACAGTCCATCAGTCATAAATATAAAGTGCGAGTGTCCTCGTCAAATTATCCTTATACCCGAAGTTAAATATTCCAACTAATTAGGGACTTAAACTATAACAAGATTTTAATACTTTGTTTAATAATTACACCAGGATGTCGACTGAGTGTAATCCAAGGTTTTAATATTTTGTTATCAATTATACCAAGTGTCCTTGTACATAATTTCACCCCTGTTTTAATTATTCTAGTGGCTATTAATCCATTCCCGTGTCCGGTTAAATGAACGATTATTCGTACATATAAATACCCCGCCCATCGTGTCCGATCGAGTGTATATGGTAATTTATAGGGACGCCCAATTGTAAATCTTTATATTAACATTAACAAACTATCATTTAGTTAAACAAATATAAAGCCCAATAATAGCTCATAGTCTAATTTCCACAAGTGTCGTTCTTTTGTCCAAACCCCAATTATGGTACAAAGCCCAATTACCCAATTTTAATAATTAGCCCAACATCATGATTACTTCGGATTAAATAAGCATAATAATAACTTAGCTACGAGACATTAAATTAAAAAGGTTGAACATAACTTACAATGATTAAAAATAGCGTAGCGTTACACGGACAGAATTTTGACTTACACCCTTACAATATTCGCTAACATACCCTTATTATTAGGATTAAAATTAAAATTAAAATTAAAATTAAAATTAAAATATAAATATTTACGTATAGATATAGAGAGGATGGATATATATTGGTTTTTGCGATCAGAATTCGTTTGCTTTTATAGGGAGTTTCAGAATTTGGGGCTCCGCGACTCGCGGCAATTTTTGCCTTCAAACTCCGCGAGTCGCGGAGTTTGAAAATACAGCTCACAAACTTTGGAGTCTTTCTTGCCGACGGATTTTTATTATTTATATAATATATAAATAATTATAAGAATTATTTAAATATTATATTATATTTATGTGCATAGTTGACTTGTAATTTTTAGTCCGTTGCGTCGAGCGTTGAGAGTTGACTCTGGTCCCGGTTCCGGATTTTCGAACGTCCTTGCGTACAATTTAATATCTTGTACTTTGCGTTTTGAATCTTGTACTCTTGTAATTTCGAGACGTTTCTTATCAATAATTGGAACCTCTTTGATTGTATTCTGTCTTTTGTCTTCACCTTTTATTATTTAAACGAATATCACTTTTAAATAGAACAATTGCAACTAAAAGCTTGTCTTTCTTGAGGAATAATGCTATGAAATATATGTTCGTTTTTAGCATTATCAAATATTCCCACACTTGAGCGTTGCTTGTCCTCAAGCAATATCGTCTTGAAATACTAGAATCACTTCTCTATTCTTCACACTTTGTACATCAGTGATTTCTATACGGCGGTATAAACAATGGTAGTAACGATATGGTTTACAGTCCCACATGACTATAAAAATTTAGATCCATTAAGGAAATTGGATCTTTATGAAAACATTTGATCTTTTGAAAATTAAATCTAGTTTTTACCCTAGATAAGTTTTCTAGAATAACCCTTCACCGGTGTTTGTAAAATATTTTTGTGGGTTTGGTGGGTTTCAGATTTGAAAATTTTAGCTCAAAACTTGCGGTTTTGTGTCACCCACTTGCTAACCTTGTATTTGGAAAGCAACACGTCCAGTTTACTTGTCCCGTATATTACCTTTCGGTAAACTACCGTTCGGTTGTAAAGGAAAGCGTTGAACAAGCAACTGTTAAGGCAATGTCCCCTGACATGCTTTTAATTATGGTCTATAACGTGTCGGACGCAATTACTATCCTTGGTAGGAGCAATAGTAAAGCTCACCCTTATGATTTTTCGGTCTGGCACAAGGTCCTGTCTTTGACCACTATGCAACCACCGTTCTTACGGTTGACACCCAATTTAGTTCAGGTGACCTAATGAATTCCAGGTGAATTCCTAGGATTTTACGTTCAATGGTAATGAACGCATTGAAAATAGGGTTTTCAGAAAACAAATCGGTTTGTAATTTTGATCAAAATATTTTCTCGTTCAAGCTCGAGTTTAGATATCATTGAATTCCATGAGTTTGTAATTCTCAATCTTTAAGGTCAATCTCAAGGATTGAGTAATATCAGGCTTAAAAGCTGATTTTTGATCTTTTAAGGAGATTATCCTTTCTGGGGATCTGATTCATTAGTCTTATCCAGCTATTTTGCATGGTGCCCCCCATTTTACGAGATAAATCCTTCTCATGGTTAGGATAAATCTGACCACTTGGCTACCCTGTTCAATGTTGAGGTCCGTGGATTTCCTGCTGATTTTAGTGATGACTTTTCTAGATTTTTCGTCAACCTACAGCTGGTCTGGACGACAACTTCTTGACCTAAATCAAGAAGCGCGTGTCTTTTTCGGAAGACTTTACTTCCTTTTAATGATGGAATTGATTCATCGTGTAGATCCATCTTTCTTACAGTAAATCAGGTAAAACTTTTTAGTTTAGTCCAAAGCAAAAGTATTTTCAGTTATTTGTACAAAAATATGTGATATATGTTTTGAATAACTTGGAGAATTTTCCCACACTTGGCTTTTATTTTCCTTTTTATTGTCCTCTATTCCATTTTAAATGAATTTTAACATTTTGGTTTGTTTCTCAATTTATGTCCTTTCCGAGGTTACAATAATTTCGGTGTTAAAACCTAGTTTTATCGTTCATAAATATGTATAAACATGATTTTGAGTTCATTTAATTGAAAATTTTGAAAATTTTTACTAGAATTGGGTAGTCAGTATATAAGACTATGGCTGTTCTTTATTATCAGAGAGCACTAGATTCTAATACAACTACTGCTTTACTAGTATTTTTAGTGGTAACCCAGTGTTTAAGATAAAAATTTTAAAATCCGAAAGAATTTAACCCCTTCCCACACTTAAGATCTTGCAATGCCCTCATTTGCAAGAAATCAGTAACAATTTAAATTATTGAGGGTGATTTGTGTGAAAATGATTAAATTTTACCAAAGTTTCCAAATATATTGGCGTTTGTTTGCTGAATGATAAATGGTGCACATCATTTGTTCATTCCGTCTTGTTGTTATTTCACATATATTTTGCATCTTGTCGTCAAAATTAGTTGCTTTTGCTGAACTTAATGCCAGTCTTTGAAAATGCATTGTTTTACCCTGTTGTGTACATAAGATAAACTGCAAACATATATACATATTTTTGAAGTTTGGTATATTACCCCACATTCAAAAATTATTAAAATCTAAGAATAAAAGTTAGAAAATTATAAAAACTATTACAATATTAACATAAGTATTAAACGTATCAACATTACAAATTACAAAATAAATAAAACTAAGTAGACTAGGGATGATACTGATACCAATAGGGGTTCTATGCATAACCATAGGTGCTATAAAATGCTTCGGCTGGGTTATACGTAGGATACGGTGGTTGCATCTCTATAGACCAGGGAGGGAATATGGGTTTTGGAGTAGGAATATAGTTTCTACCTATATGTTGGCAATGAGCTATGATTTGGTTTTGATGAACTTGCCAATCTTCAAATGCTCTCTGTCTAGCATTTTCGTACTCCTGTGAAGCTATAAACCTTTGCATTTCTTGCATTTCATTTCCCCCTCCTACATTACCTTGCTGTTGGTTTCTCTCAACCTGTGGATGTCTACCATCGTATTGTACTGCGGCGTTATTTCGCCTCTTCAAAACTTTCGCACCATGGTATACATTTAAACCTATTGTATCGCGGGGTTCTGGTTCTTCTACTAATAATCCCCCCCGACTTATATCCACACCGAGATATTCAGCAATCAAAGTAATAAAAATACCACCTCCTATTATGCTATGCGGTCTCATCCCCCTAACCATAGCTGATAAATAATAACCCACACAATAAGGTATACTTACAGCGCTTTGTGGGTCTCGAATACACATATGGTAAAATAAATCCTGTTCATTTACCTTTTCCTTGTTCTTACCTCTTTGTGTAATCGAATTAGCTAAAAACCTATGAATCACTCTTAATTCAGCTCTATCTATATCCAAATAAGAGTAATTTCCCCCTTTGAATCGGTGATGGCTTGTTATTTGACTCCATACACCATGTGTATCAAAATTTTCATCTATCTTTCTACCATTTAGTATCAACCCTCTACAATCGGCAGATGCTAACTCCTCAGGCGTATATATACATAAAGCCTGAGCCATGTCTAGTAAAGACATGTGGCGCATCGAACCTCCTAACAAAAATCTAATAAAAGATCGATTGGTTAAACTAGCTACCCGATCATTTAATTCTATACTACACAACAATTCTTCACACCATACTTTATATACAGGTCTACGCATGGTGAATAAACGTACCCAGTTGTTAAAAGTAGAATTACCATACCTCTGTGCAAGTAATTCCCTAATTGGCCCGGCCAATTCTACAGCTTCTAATGGTCCCCATTCTATGACCCTAGGTACCTCAACAACTTTAGAATGAAGAGTATGCAAACCCCTTTGGTATTTTGGATAATCTATCCAAAGTCTGTCAAATCTCAGGTTCGGATGCAAATCTTCCAAGTGCATATCAGAAAATGTCATGACTGGATGAGGTATATCTTGTTTGTAGTAGTTATCCACCTCCTGTTGTTCCGCATTCTCAGCAGGAGCATTGCGAGCTTGGGATGAAGATTCACCCCTTTCAGTCTGCAAAACACATCAAACACAATTTTTGTGCATCCAAATATGCATTAGTGTCAGCAAAATCATCAATCAAAATAATTACAATGACATGATCAATTTATATCAAACTTAAGCTCATTTTCACATTTTTATCAAATCTACACTTTTTCAAATAAGCATATACGAAAATGTTCGCCAAGTTCATAAGCATTCAACTCAAATAACATGTCAAAATAATCATTACTAGCAATTAAACAAGTTTCAAATGGCATTATCTCTCAAAAATCAAGTTCATGAATTTTAGACTTGAAAAAGTCCACTTTAATTCTCAAAATCATGTTTAGGCTCAAAGTTTGGATCATTTAACTACCTAAACATGTTACACTACTTAATTTAGCAACAATTCATGACAAAAATCGGCAATAACCTGTTTATATCAAAAAGCCCCAAATTGCTCAAGAACACAAACCCTAGATTACTCAAAATTTGAAGTTTAAGGCTTCTAATCATGTTAAATAGCATCAATCTAGGTTATACAAGCATAATACATAAACAATTTAAGCATAATTACACTAAAAAGCATCAAAATCAAATTGGGGAAAAAATTGCTCAAGAACACTAATTTTCGGATTAAATGGTGTTTAGGTGTAGAAATTTACCGTTTTTCTTGAGTAATTCCTTGATAGCATCGATTTTAGTAAAAGATTTGATGATTAACGGTTAAAAATTGTGATTTTGGGGGTGTTTTCTCGTGTATTTTCGGGTTTTATTTTCGCAGTATTTGGTTTTGTGGTGTGTGGACTGAGCTGTTCGTTCAGCTTTTATTTTTTTCTGTATTTTGGTCCTCCCGCGAGTCGCGGGGTTTAAACCTTCAAACTCTGCGAGTCGCGGAGTTTGTTATTTTTTTTTTTTATATCTTATACTAATTAAAACAATTAAGTAATTAATTTTAAAATTTTGTTTCCCTTGTTATTTAGGACGAGGTCGTTTCGAATCGATGTCCTAGTCCGTCCCTCGACAAAATTTTAAAATTTGTCTTTTTGTAGCTATTGTTTTAAAAGCTAAGATTTTTAGTTTTTTTATGTTTTTGGCATACTTTAATTCAATAAGATTAAAAATAATGATAATAAAAGTTCTCGTCCCTCCCTTGGGTAAAGCAATTTCGGTTCAAAGACCTAGTCTTCAACTTACGACGAATTTTAAAAATCATATTTTTAACTTAATGAGATAAAGTAAATTTTTGTTTTTAAATTCACACAATTTAAATATAAAATTCAAAATTAATATTAAAAATTCACACCAAACTTAAAATTTGAAATGCATAAAAATAAAATTCATATTTTAAAAATTCACACCAAACTTAATTTAAAAATTCATATTATAAATTCACACCAAACTTATATTAATTTTTCAAATATTTACAATTTTAAATATATTGTTTTTATAAAGTTTACAATATTAATTTAAGATTTATATATTAATTTTAAAAACATGGTAAAAATAAAATTAAAAATCTTTTTGGCTTTTTATCCCACTTTAATCAATCAAATATTATCAAAAATATGCGCCCCTCTTTTCGGTAAAGTAATTTCGGTTCCAAGACCTAATTTAACTCATGACGAATTTTTGAAATATTTTGGGTTGATTGTTTAAAGATATTTATACCTTAAGAATAAACGTTAAATTTCGCAGTGTTGTAATAAATTTTTGAATGATATCAATAATTTCGGTCGCCAAACCTAATTTTATTCAATACCAATTTAATACTTTATAGCGAACAAATTAGCGTTTATTATCAAAAGGTTAAAAATAAAAATAAAAATAAAGACTGTACAGACTTACCTGTGAAATAGATTTCTTAGTTATATGATCTATCCCATTCATAAGATAGTCGGTTTAATTGGTTTTCCATGGCTACATAGGCGTAACCTCGAGCATTCAGTGTTTTTTCTTCTAAACATATGAACGGTCCGTCTCTGCATAAAGTAACAAATTCGGTATTTGAATAGGTTTGATTATTTGAACATTTACCTCCATGTGACCATTTTCCGCATTTGTGACATCTTTCTAGGTGTCGTGCTCTTCTTTTCGCTGCGGATTTTGATTTTCCTTTACCAAATTGTAACTTATTATCTTCGCATCTGGATTCTTTTCTAACTCCGTCCAATCTTTCTCTGATTACTGATACTATTTCACTCGGTAGTGTGTCATTATTACGTTTAGTGATCAAAGCGTGTAACATTAGACCATGGTTTAGTTCACAGGCAGTCTTCATTTTGTAAAAACCTAAAAAAATAAAAATTCAGAATGGGGGGAAGAAGACTAGTTCTTTAGGGTTTGCTAGGGAAAGACCATTCGGGTTCCATTTTCGAGAACTACACGAAAACAGACAATCTAACTCTAACAGAAATACATATTATCCTTTAAAGACTTGATTCTCCCCACACTTAGTTAGCTGTGGTGTCGAAATTGTGATTAACTTCGTTGTCAACTTCCATCGGACCATGTATGTAGTGTTTAACTCTGTGACCATTAACTTTAAATTCAATTCCATTTGAATTTATTAATTCTATCGTTCCGTATGGGAAAACTCTTTTGACTATGAATGGTCCAGACCATCTAGATTTCAATTTTCCAGGAAATAGCTTGAATCGTGAATTGAAAAGAAGAACTCTGTCTCCTTCTTTAAATTCTTTTGAACTTCTGATTCTTTTATCATGCCATTTCTTCGTTCTTTCTTTATAGATTAACGAATTTTCGTATGCTTCATGTCTTAATTCTTCTAATTCATTTAATTGACTTAATCGTAGACGTCCGGCTTCATGTAAATCAAGATTACATGTCTTCAAAGCCCAAAATGCTTTGTGTTCAATTTCTACTGGAAGATGACATGCTTTTCCATAAACAAGTCTAAAAGGTGTGGTTCCAATTGGAGTTTTGTAGGCTGTTCTAAAAGCACAGAGTGCATCCTCCAATTTAATGGACCATTCCTTCGGATTTGATCCTACGGTTTTCTCTAGAATACGTTTTAAAGCTCGGTTGGTATTTTCAACTTGTCCACTTGTTTGTGGATGATATGCGGTGGAGATTTTATGAGTTACTCCATATCTTTTAAGAACTTTCTCAAGTTGATTATTACAGAAATGAGTACCCCGATCACTTATTAAAGCTTTCGGTGTTCCAAACCTTGCAAAAAGACGTTTTAAAAAGTTGACTACAACTCGTGCATCGTTAGTTGGGAGAGCTTGTGCTTCCGCCCATTTATATACATAATCAATGGCTACGAGTATATATAGATTATTTTGAGATTTTGGAAATGGACCCATAAAGTCAATACCCCAAATGTCAAATACTTCACATACTTGGATGACATTTTGTGGCATTTCATCACGTTGACTTATTTTTCCGGCCCTTTGACAAGCATCACAGGATTTGCAAAGAAGGTCTGCGTCTTTGTAAATTGTAGGCCAATAGAATCCAGCATCATAAACTTTTCTTGCTGTTAGTTGAGGCCCATAATGCCCTCCTGTTGGTCCTGTGTGACAATGGTTTAAAATTTTACTAGCTTCATCTCCAAATACACATCGGCGTATTATTCCATCGGGACAACTTTTAAACAGATGTGGATCTTCCCAGAAATAGTGTTTTATATCACTGAAGAATTTCTTTCGTCTTTGGTACGATAATCCTTTTTCAAGGAATCCACAAACTAAGTAGTTTGCATAGTCTGCAAACCATGGAATTTCTTTATAATCTATCTTCAATAGATATTCATCAGGAAAGTTGTCTTGTATGACCGATTCATTTAGAACTTCTAATTCGGGATTTTCAAGACGAGAAAGATGATCAGCGGCGAGATTTTCTGCTCCTCTTTTATCTCGGATTTCAATATCAAACTCTTGTAAGAGTAAGATCCAACGGATTAATCTTGGTTTAGCATCTTTTTTTGAAAATAGGTATCTAAGAGCAGAATGGTCGGTATAGACCACCGTTTTTGCTAGAACGAGATATGATCGAAATTTGTCAAAAGCAAAGACAATAGCAAGGAGTTCTTTTTCAGTAGTTGTATAGTTCGTTTGTGCTCCTTGTAACGTCTTACTAGCATAATATATAGGTTGAAATCATTTTTCAATCCTTTGTCCTAAAACGGCTCCCATTGCAAAATCACTTGCATCGCACATTAGTTCAAATGGTAGATTCCAATTTGGTGTTATCATGATCGGCGCATTAGTGAGTTTCTCATTAAGAATATTAAAAGATTTGATACACTCATCTGAAAAGATGAATGGAGCATCCTTTTCTAGGAGTTTATTCATAGGAGTGGCAATTTTAGAAAAATCTTTTATGAAACGTCGGTAAAAACCGGCATGCCCTAGAAAACTCCTAACTCCTCTAACATTGGTGGGATATGGAAGTTTAGCAATTACATCTACTTTAGCTCTATCCACTTCAATTCCTTCTTTTGAAATTTTATGACCAAGAACGATGCCTTCTTTAACCATGAAATGGCATTTCTCCCAATTAAGTACTAGATTTGATTGTTCGCATCTAATAACCATTCGTTCCAGATTAACTAGACATGATTCAAATGTATCACCGAAGACTGAAAAGTCATCCATGAAAACTTCCATGCATTCTTCTATCATGTCGTGAAAAATCGCCATCATACACCTTTGAAAGGTTGCAGGGGCGTTACAAAGTCCAAATGGCATGCGTTTGTAAGCAAAAGTACCACGTGAATGTGGTTTTCTCTTGGTCCTCGGGTGCTATTGAAATTTGAAAATATCCGAAAAATCCATCTAGAAAACAATAGTAACTATTTCCGGCTAATCTTTCCAACATTTGATCAATGAAAGGTAAGGGGAAGTGATCTTTTCTGGTGGCGTCATTTAATTTTCTATAATCAATACATACACGCCATCCTGTTACAGTCCTAGTAGGAATAAGCTCATTTTTCTCATTTGTAATGACAGTCATGCCACCCTTCTTAGGTACGCATTGAACTGGGCTTACCCATGGACTATCAGAGATTGGATAAATTAGACCTGCGTCTAGCAGTTTAATAATTTCTTTTTTAACTACATCTTGCATATTAGGATTTAGTCTTCGTTGGTGTTGCACATACGTTTTATGACCTTCTTCCATAAGGATTTTATGTGTGCAATACGAAGGACTTTTTCCTTTAATATCATGAATCTTCCATGCAATGGCTGGTTTATGAGCTTTCAACACAGAAATGAGTTGTGATTTCTCATTTTCAGTAAGAGAAGACGATATTATTACAGGTAATTCAGATTCACCATGTAAATAAGCGTATTCCAAATGGTTTGGAAGTGGCTTTAACTCTAATTTCGGTGGTTCTTCTATCGATGATTTATATCGATATCTGTCTTCTTCTTTTAGCATTTGAATTTCTTCTGTTGTTGGTTCATATCCATTAGCTATAAGTGTAGCTAACATTTCAGCTTCATCAATTGGTTCATTACCTTCTCCTAAAGAACATTCTCCTGTTCCTTGTAATTCTGGAAATTCTTCTAATAATTCTGCATGTGCATCTATAGTATGAATATAATAACATGTATCATCTGCAGATTGCGGTTGTTGCATTGCTCTATCAACTGAAAAGGTAACACTCTCATCCTCTATACTTAGGGTCAATTTCTTACCGAACACATCTATCATTGCTTTAGCCGTGTTTAAGAATGGTCTTCCTAATATGAGAGGAACTTGAGAATCTTCTTCCATGTCCAGAACAACAAAATCTACTGGAAATACTAAAGTACCAACTTTAACTAGCATGTTCTCCATTATCCCTCTAGGATATTTTATTGATCTATCGGCTAGTTGTATGCTTATTCTGGTTGGTTTCAATTCTCCAAGGTCTTGTTTAGCGTATAGTGAATACGGCATTAGATTTATACTAGCACCTAAGTCTGCCAATGCTTCTATTGAACTAAGACTACCCAGAAAATATGGAATTGTGAAACTTCCTGGATCAGATAGTTTTTCGGGTATCTTATTCAACAGCACTGCTGAACAATTAGCATTCATGGTAACAGCCGAGAGTTCTTCCATTTTCTTTCTATTTGAGATTAGATCTTTCAAGAATTTAGCATATCTAGGCATTCCTGAAATCACATCAATGAAAGGAAGATTTACATTTATCTGTTTAAACATATCCAAGAATTTGGATTGCTCGGCTTCAAGTTTCTCTTTCTTCATTTTACTCGGGTAAGGAAGTGGTGGTTGGTATGGTTTAACATAAGGTTTATCCTTAACTTTGTTATCTTCATTAACCTTCTCAACTACCGGTTCTTTTTCCTTATCTTGATCAGGTTGTGGTTCTTGTGGAGTAGGAATAGCTTCATCAGAAGTTACAGGTATTTCAGGTGGTTTAAGTGTTGTACCACTTCTTGTGGTAATGGCTTTAGCTGTTTCATTCCGGGGGTTAGCGTTTGTATCACTAGGTAGACTTCCCAGTTTTCTTTCACCTATTAACCTTGCTAGGTTACTTACTTCTTGTTCCAAGTTTTGAATAGAAGCTTGTTGATTTCTAAATGCTTGAGCATTTTGTTCATTAGTTTGTTTCTGAGATGTGAAAAACTGCGTTTGAGTTTCAACTAGCTTCGTCATCATATCT
Organism: Rutidosis leptorrhynchoides; assembly: GCF_046630445.1. Taxonomy (NCBI): domain Eukaryota; kingdom Viridiplantae; phylum Streptophyta; class Magnoliopsida; order Asterales; family Asteraceae; genus Rutidosis; species Rutidosis leptorrhynchoides. The sequence goes on from NC_092337.1 coordinate 389,177,695, forward strand.
TCTAAATTTGGCTTTTTATCATCGTTTTGTTGTGGTGTTTGTTTTGAAAATTAGGTCTTTGCTGATTGTAAGTATTATTGGATACTTGTTGATTGCTAGGACCTTGTTGGTTGTTGTATGGAATATTTCGGTTATAATTCTGGTTTTGATTGTAAATCGGTCTTGGCGGTTGATAATTATTCTGATAATTATTTCCAGGCCTTTGGTTTATGTATGAAATATTCTCTCTTTGTTCCATTGTTAATTCAATACTGAGACAATCTTTTGTCAAATGTGGTCCTCCACACTGCTCACAACTAATTCGTATTGATTGAATATCTTTAGTCATCTTTTCCATTCGTCTCTCGACGGCATCTTTCTTTGCGGAAATGGAATCTAAGTCATGGCTAGAATCGGCTCTAGCTGCTTTAGATGATCTAACGATATCTTTTTCTTGGTGCCACTCATGTGAGTGGGAAGCAGTGTTATCAATAATTTTGTAAGCATCAGTTTCGGTTTTCTTCATAATAGAACCACCAGCTGCTATATCTATGTCTTTCCTTGTAGTGATGTCGCATCCTTGGTAGAATATTTGTACTATTTGACAGGTGTCTAAACCATGTTGCGGACATCCTCTTAACAACTTTCCAAATCTTGTCCACGCCTCATATAGAGTTTCATTTGGCTTCTGTGTGAATGTAACAATTTCTACTTGAAGTCTTACGGCTTTAGATGCCGGAAAGAATTGTTTAAGAAATTTTTCAACTAAAACGTCCCATGTATCAATCGCCCCTTCAGGTAACGATTCCAACCAATCTTTGGCTTCTCCCTTTAAAGTCCAGGAAAATAACATGAGATATATCTGTTCATCCTCCACTTCTCGTATTTTAAATAGTGTGCAGATCCTATTAAAGGTACGTAAATGTTCATTTGGATCTTCCTTCGGCGCACCACTAAATTGGCATTGATTAGTCACCATGTGTAGAATTTGTCCTTTGATTTCATAATCTGGCGCATTAATGTCTGGATGAGTAATTGCGTGACCTTGGCCAGTGCGTTTAGCTCTCATTCGGTCTTCCATACTTGAAGGTTCCAGATTCTCCATAATTGAATTTGTTGAATCGGAATCACTAGAGGATTCTGATTTAATGGTTCGTTCCTCAACAATCTCTGTTTGAATGATTGGTGGTTCCGGAGGAAAGTTTAGTGGTTCAGGATCTATGAATCGTTCCTGAATATTCTCCGGATTCTCAATTGTGAGGTCGGGTTCAAAAAATGGATTATCGGAAATTTGAACTGAAGTACTTGGTCGACTGGATGACGATTCTAAAGAAAAATCAACGGCAGTAATATTTGCTAAATGTCTTGATCTAGTTACAGGTGGTGAATGTACAAAAGGTGGTGAACGTCTTGCTCGGTGCATTCACTGAATATCCTATTAGTTTTTAAAAGGAAAGAAAAATTATAATAAGTTATCCAATCAATAGATTTTTCTGATTTTGCCCACGTTTCGAATAGCCAAAAGATGCAGCAGAGGGGCAGGATTCGTTTGGTCTCATATAATTGAGGACTGTTTGGCTCCAATAACCCGGTCCACGTACAAATCCAACTATTACTACGAACCAGAAAATTTTGATGTCTATCAATTTAACCACTTAAAATAAATTTTCGTAATTTTAAGAAATTTAGATAAGAAGTAGAATAAAAATCTATGTCCTAAAACTAGAATAGCGAGAAATAAGAAAGAAAAAGAGCGTGTCGGAAAAAGGTCGAAAAAGAAAAATGGTTGAAAAATAAAAGGTGACGGAAAAATAAAAGAAACTTATAACACTTAAAAACACTTGACTAACCTAACCTTATTACTACAACTAACTTAAAATTATAATCGCAAATTGAGATTACTAATTGGAATGATAATTGATACATAGGAAAAAGTCGTCTAAAAATATTAAATCTTACAGGAAAAACTAAATCCCAAATGGAAATAACTTAAAAAGAAACTAAAACTTAAAAAGGCGTCGCAAAATTCTAAAGCACCTAAATCTTAGTCTAAAGAAAAAGCACTTAAGGAATTCTACGGCAAAGCCTAAAAATCTAGAAGTAAAAATAACTATGGCAAAAACTAAGTTTAAAACTAAATATGAGCTAAATATTACGCTAAAACGATTAAAAAGAGACAAAATATAAAAATATACAAAAAGTTGTAAAAAGTTACAAATTTTTATAAAAATATTATTTTTATATTATTCTATAAAAGCATTAATTTTTATATATTAAAACTAATTATAATTAATTATACTAATTAAATTAAAACTTAAACTAAATTATAATAATAATTAAACTAATTAGGGTTAAAATAATAATAATAATTAATTACTCCTAATTAATTGCAGATTAGGGTTTCTGTCGGTGTCAGAGTGGCTCCGCGAGTTGCGGTAGTCGAGGCAGCAAACTCCGCGAGTCGCGGGGTTCCAGAATTCAACTCAGGTACAGTTTTTAATTCGACGTGTTTTTTTTTATGTTTTATGTTTTAAATAAAAACAAAATACTTAAATAAAACTTATATAAAAATAAAGAAACTTTATAAAACTTAAATATTTAATAAAATCTTAAAAATACTTATATTTTTGTTTTCTTTTTATATTTTCGAATATTTAAAACGTATTTTTATAAAAACGAATTTTAATAAAAGTAAACTAAAAATCTTTTTTCTTTTTTTATATTAGCGTTGCGCTTCCGGCTTTTAAGCGATTCTCCGGCAGCGGCGCCAAAAATACTTGATGTTATGCGAGGTGTATATAAAATAGCTATTATATTTTAGCAGAAAATACTATTAAATACGATACAATTTTACACACGATATTTATTTATTTAGAGAATGGATATACTTAAACCTTGCTACAACACTTATAGGCAGTGTACCTAATCGTACAGTAGTGTAGTTTTTAGTAAGTCCGATTCGTTCCACGGGGAAAATCTTTAAACAAAGCTTAACGCTATATTAGTTTACTTTTATAAAAATACAAATATATATATAAGTAATATTATTATTATAAAGGGGGGTTTTTACCGTTTAATGACCGGTTTGTCGATTTTAAAACTTTAGTCGCAATTAAAATCAAATGTAAAATAATAAATAAATACGAGACTTAATTTAAAGCGTAAAGTAAATAACGATAATGAAATTGCGAATAATAAAAGTGCGATAAAATAAACTTGCGATAATTAAAAAGTACGATAATTAAAAGTGCAATTAAATACAATAACAATAAAAATGCGATGATTAGAAGTGCAATTAAATATAAAATAAAGGAAATTAAATATGAAATAAAAGAATTATGCTTATTTAAACTTCCGTAATCATGATGTTTGACGTGTTGATTTTAGTTTATTCCCATGGGTTAATTGTCCTTTGTCCTGGATTATTTAATATGTCCGTCTGGTTTTTGTCCATAACAGTCCATCAGTCATAAATATAAAGTGCGAGTGTCCTCGTCAAATTATCCTTATACCCGAAGTTAAATAGTCCAACTAATTGGGGACTTAAACTGTAACAAGATTTTAATACTTTGTTTAATAATTACACCAGGATGTCGACTGAGTGTAATCCAAGGTTTTAATATTTTGTTATCAATTATACCAAGTGTCCTTGTACATAATTTCACCCCTGTTTTAATTATTCTAGTGGCTATTAATCCATTCCCGTGTCCGGTTAAATGAACGATTATTCGTACATATAAATACCCCGCCCATCGTGTCCGATCGAGTGTATATGGTAATTTATAGGGACGCCCAATTGTAAATCTTTATATTAACATTAACAAACTATCATTTAGTTAAACAAATATAAAGCCCAATAATAGCTTATAGTCTAATTTCCACAAGTGTCGTTCTTTTGTCCAAACCCCAATTATGGTACAAAGCCCAATTACCCAATTTTAATAATTAGCCCAACATCATGATTACTTCGGATTAAATAAGCATAATAATAACTTAGCTACGAGACATTAAATTAAAAAGGTTGAACATAACTTACAATGATTAAAAATAGCGTAGCGTTACACGGACAGAATTTCGACTTACACCCTTACAATATTCGCTAACATGCCCTTATTATTAGGATTAAAATTAAAATTAAAATATAAATATAAATATTTACGTATAGATATATAGAGGATGGATATATATTGGTTTTTGCGATCAGAATTCGTTTGCTTTTATAGGGAGTTTCAGAATTTGGGGCTCCGCGACTCGCGGCAATTTTTGCCTTCAAACTCCGCGAGTCGCGGAGTTTGAAAATACAGCTCACAAACTTTGGAGTCTTTCTTGCCGACGGATTTTTATTATTTATATAATATATAAATAATTATAAGAATTATTTAAATATTATATTATATTTATGTGCATAGTTGACTTGTAATTTTTAGTCCGTTGCGTCGAGCGTTGAGAGTTGACTCTGGTCCCGGTTCCGGATTTTCGAACGTCCTTGCGTACAATTTAATATCTTGTACTTTGCGTTTTGAATCTTGTACTCTTGTAATTTCGAGACGTTTCTTATCAATAATTAGAACCTCTTTGATTGTATTTTGTACTTTTGAGCTTTTTGGTCGTTTGCGTCTTCAATTCGTCGAATCTGTCTTTTGTCTTCACCTTTTATTATTTAAACGAATATCACTTTTAAATAGAACAATTGCAACTAAAAGCTTGTCTTTCTTGAGGAATAATGCTATGAAATATATGTTCGTTTTTAGCATTATCAATCGTGAAATTAAAGAAATAAGAAATCCATGGTTGATTGAGAAGAAGGTGGAGAAACTGAGTTTACGGTTTACATATATTTATGTTATATATTAAAACAGAAAAACATAAATAGTCAGATGGTTAAGAGTTAGTGTCGGGAAGCTAGAGGTCGTGGGTTCAATCCCTACCTACAACATTTTTTTTTGTTTGTTTTGTTTAATTGAACTTGGGCATAGTTATATCTTTGTTACTGCTGGGCCGAAATCCAATAAAATTGTTGGGCCGAGTTTACTAGTTGGGCCGATGTGCAACTTGGGCTAACAATGGAGAGGGATAGGAGTTAAATAAATGAATGGTAACATACAACAGAATAAGAGCAGCAGTTCAAAGGGTTAAGGTGTTAAGCGAGTTAGCGAGGGGTCTCGGGTTCGAGTATCGCTGGTGACATCTTTTTATTTTTCAGCCATTTTGAGAGGTAGTGATCTTTATATTTATTATTATTTATTTATTTATTCTTATTATTATTATTATTATTATTATTATTATTATTATTATTATTATTATTATTATTATTATTATTATTATTATTTGTTGTTACTATTATTATGATAACTGTTGTTACTCCTAAAATGTTAGAAGTATTAATATTATTAATTACATTAAGAGTTATTATTATAGTAATTATTAATATAAGTATTATAGTTACAATTACAATTAGGATTTTTATTATTGTTATTACTAACATTATTATCCTTACGAATAATATCATTATATAGTATCATTATAAATACTAACATTAATAATAAAAAGATTGTTGTTATTATTATGAATATTAAGTATTATGTATTTTTTTTATCAAAAGTATTATTTTCATTATTATTATTATCATCAGAATTTTCGTTTCATTTAAAAACTACAGTTATTATCATTATTATTAATAAGGTTATTATTATTATTATTAAGTAGATCATTATTTTTATCAAAAACTATCTTTTCAAATAGATAAATATTTTACACATAAATATACTCCTTACATATACTATAATTATAATAAAACCTCATATAACTATATATATATATCAAATTTATTAAGATTATGTATATAAATACTTACAAATGACAAACTATCGATTTTAAATGTAACACTAAATAATTACGTATATAAATATGGACATATTAATATAACTATACAAATAATAAATCAATTTGAAATATATACACAAATCAACTATACATAATATATAAATTAAAATGTAATAAAAATATTTATTCGATTACTATTATATATATATTAATGAACATACAAATGATATAGGTTCGTGAATCCGAGGCCAACCCTGCATTGTCCAGTTGTTCAATGTCGTCATGTGTATTTTTACTACAAAATACAGTATTGTGAGTTTCATTTGCCTTTTTACCCTTTATATTTTTGGGCTGAGAATACATGCGCAATTTTTATAAAAGTTTTACGAAATAGACACAAGTAATCGAAACTACATTATATGGTTGAATGATCGAAGCCGAATATGCCCCTTTTTACTTGGTAACCTAAGAATTAGTAAACCGATCTACTAATTGACGCGAATCCTAAAGATAGATCTATGGGCCCGATGAACCCCATCCAAAGTACCGGATGCTTTAGTACTTCGATGTTGTTTTATATCATGTCCGAAGGATTTCCCGGAATGATAGGGGATATTCTTATATGCATCTTGTTAATGTCGGTTACCAGGTGTTCAATCCATATGAATGATATTTTTGTCTCTATGCATGGGACGTATATTTATGTGAAATGAAAATCTTGTGGTCTATTAAAATGGTGGAAATGATTATTTATGTTAAACTAATGAACTCACCAACCTTTTGGTTGACACTTTAAAGCATGTTTATTCTCAGGTACGAAAGAAATCTTCCGCTGTGCATTTGCTCATTTTAGAGATATTACTTGAAGTCATTCATGACATATTTCAAAATACGTTGCATTCGAGTCATTTAGTTCATCAAGATTATTATTAAGTCGCTGATAGTTTGATATATTATGAAATGGGATGCATGCCTGTCAACTTTCGATGTAATGAAAGTTTGTCTTTTAAAAATGAATGCAATGTTTGTAAAATGTATCATATAGAGGTCAAGTACCTCGTGATGAAATCAACTATTGTGAATCGTTTATAATCGATATGGACTTTGTTCAGATGGATTAGGACGGGTCACTTCATATTTCAAGATTCTGGCAGACATTACAGCATGCATTGGGAACTCGTCTAGACATGAGTACTGCCTATCATCCACAAACTGATGGGCAGAGTGAAAGGACGATACAAACGCTTGAAGACATGCTACGAGCATGTGTTATTGATTTAGGAAACAGTTGGGATCGACACCTTCCGTTAGCAGAATTTTCCTACAACAACAGCTACCATTCAAGCATTGAGATGGCGCCGTTTGAATCACTTTATGGTAGAAAGTGCAGGTCTCCGATTTGTTGTAGTGAAGTGGGGGATAGACAGATTACGGGTCCAGAGATAATACAAGAAACTACCGAGAAGATCATCCAAATTCAACAACGGTTGAAAACCGCCCAAAGTAGACAAAAGAGCTACGCTGACATTAAAAGAAAAGATATAGAATTTGAAATTAGAGAGATGGTCATGATTAAAGTTGCACCTTGGAAAGGCGTTGTTCGATTTGGTAAACGAGGGAAATTAAATCCAAGGTATATTGGACCATTCAAGGTTATTGATCGCGTCGGACCAGTAGCTTACCGACTTGAGTCACCTCAACAACTCGCGGCTATACACAACACTTTTCACGTCTCAAATTTGAAGAAATGTTTTGCTAAAGAAGATCTCACTATTCCGTTAGACGTAATCCAAATCAACGAAAAACTTCAATTCATCGAAGAACCCGTCGAAATAATGGATCGTGAGGTTAAAAGACTTAAGCAAAACAAGATACCAATTGTTAAGGTTCAATGGAATGCTCGTAGAGGACCTGAGTTCACCTAGTAATGAGAAGATCAGATGAAGAAGAAATACCCCCACTTATTTCCAGAAGATACGTCAACACCTCCAACTGCTTAAAATTTCGGGACGAAATTTATTTAACGGGTAGGTACTGTAGTGACCCGAACTTTTCCATGTTTATATATATAAATTGAGAATGATAATTACATGATTAAGTGTTTCCAACATGTTAAGCAATCAAACTTGTTAAGACGTGATTAATTGAAATAGGTTTCATATAGACATTTGACCACCCAAGTTGACCGGTGATTCACGAACGTTAAAACTTGTAAAAACTATATGATGACATATATATGGTTATATATAGTTAACATGATATTATGATAAGTAAGTATCTCATTAGGTATTTTAACAATGAGTTATATACATAAAAATGAGACTATTGAATTAAGAAACTCGAAAACGATATATATAAAGATTATCGTTATAACAACGTCTTACTAAGTACATATGAATCATATTAAGATATTGATACATTTTTTTAAACATGATAAATGATAAGTAAATATGTTATTAAGTATATTAACAATGAACTACATATGTAAAAACAAGACTACTAACTTAAGGATTTCGAAACGAGACATATATGTAACGATTAGCGTTGTAACGACATTTAATTGTATATATATCATATTAAGATATATTAATACATCATATTATCATGATAATATAATAACTTAACATCTCATTTGATATAATAAACAATGGGTTAACAACATTTAACAAGATCGTTAACCTAAAGGTTTCAAAACAACACTTACATGTAACAACTAACGATGACTTAACGACTCAGTTAAAATGTATATACATGTAGTGTTTTAATATGTATTCATACACTTTTGAAAGACTTCAAGACACTTATCAAAGTACTTCTACTTAACAAAAATGCTTACAATTACATCCTCATTCATTTTCATCAACAATTCTACTCGTATACACTCGTATTTGTACTCGTACAATACACAGCTTCTAAATGTATTTACTATTGGTATATACACTCCAATGATCAGCTCTTAGCAGCCCATGTGAGTCACCTAACCATGTTGGAACCATAATTTAACATCTAGCATGAAATATCTCACAAAATAACAAACTAATGGAGCCTATATGGGAACCCCATATTCACGTGAAAGAGCTCACACACAAACACATTTTCATTTCAACTTTCATGCATCAAACTACTCTCTATCAAGTGTTCTTCCATTGTTCTAAGTGTTCTTCATCATCTTTATCAAAATCTAGCTCAATCTAGTTCATAAATCCATACATAAACCAAGTTATAAAACAACTACTCAAGAACACACCAACAACACTTCCAAGTTTGCTAGCTTACTTCCAATCTTGCAATTCCACTTTGAGAGATCATCCAACCTCAAGAAATCTTTCTTATTTACAGTAAGATATCTTTTTAATATAAGGTAATACTCATATTCAAACTTTGATTCAATTTCTATAACTATAACAATCTTATTTCGAGTGGAAATCTTACTTGAACTTGTTTTCGTGTCATGATTTTACTTCAAGAACTTTCAAGCCATCCAAGGATCCTTTGAAGCTAGATCTATTTTTCTCATTTCTAGTAGGTTTATCCATAAAACCTGAGGTTGTAATGATGTTCATAACATCATTCGATTCATATATATAAAACTACCTTATTCGAAGGTTTAAACTTGTAATCACTAGAACATAGTTTAGTTAATTCTAAACTTGTTCGCAAACAAAAGTTAATCATTCTAAATTGACTTTTAAAATCAACTAGACACATGTTCTATATCTATATGATATGCTAACTTAATGATTTAAAACCTGAAAACACGAAAAACACCGTAAAACTGGATATACACCGTCGTAGTAACACCGCGGGCTGTTTTGGGTTAGTTAATTAAAAACTATGATAAACTTTGATTTAAAAGTAGTTCTTATGGTAAAATGATATTTCTTATGAACATGAAACTATATCCAAAAATCATGGTTAAACTCTAAGTGAAAGTATGTTTTCCAAAATGGTCATCTAGACGTCGTTCTTTCGACTGAAATGACTACCTTTACAAAAACAACTTTTAACCTGTATTTACGACTATAAACTTATACTTTTTTGTTTAGATTCATAAACTTAAGTTCAATATGAAACCATAGCAACTTGAATCACTCAAAATGGATTTAAAACGAAGAAGTTATGGGTAAAACAAGATTGGATAATTTTTCTTGCTGTAGCTACGTGAAAATTGGTAACAAATCTATATTAATCATATCCTAGCTAACTCATATTGTATTATACATGTATACTAATATATTATGTAATCTTGGGATACTATAGACACGAATACAATGTTTTGACATATCATATCGACCCATCAATATATATATATATATATATATATATATATATATATATATATATATATATATATATATATATATATATTTCGGAACAACCATAGACACTCTATATGCAGTAATGTTGGAGTTAGCTATACAGGGTTGAGGTTGATTCCAAAATATTATATATACTTTGAGTTGTGATCTAGCCTGAGACTTGTATACACGAGGTCGTGGATTGATTCGAGATAATATATATTGCTTTATTTCTGTACATCTAACTGTGGACAACTAGTTGTAGGTTACTAACAAGGACAGCTGACTTAATAAACTTAAAATATTAAAACGTATTAAAAATGTTGTGAAAGTGAGTTATAGTCCCATTTTTAAAATCTAATATTTTTGGGATGAGAATACATGCAGCTTTTTAAATGTTTTACAAAATAGACACAAGTACATAAAACTACTTTCTATGGTTGAACGATCGAAGCCGAATATGCCCCTTTTACTTGGCAACCTAAGAATTAGTAAACCAGTCTACTAATTGACGTGGATCCTAAAGATAGATCTATTGGGCCCAACAAACCCCATCCGTTGTAGCGGATGCTTTAGTACTTTGAGTTTTTATATCATGTCCGATGGATGTCCCGGAATGATGGGGATATTCTTATATGCATCTTGTTAATGTCGGTTACCAGGTGTTCACCATATGAATGATTTTTATCTCTATGTATGGGATGTATATTGAAATATGAAATCTTGTGGTCTATTATTATTACGATTTGATAAATATATAGGTTAAACCTATAACTCATCAACATTTTTGTTGACGTTTAAAGTATGTTTATTCTCAGGTGATTATTAAGAGCTTCCGCTGTTGCATGCTAATATATGGACAAGATTTGGAGTCAGCATGCTTGTGTAATATTGTTTAAAACTGCATTTGAAATTTACTTTGTTGTAACATATTAATATTGTAAACCAATATGTATTGGTAGTGTGTAAGTGTGATAGTTTTAGATTATCATTTCTGATAATCTAGGTGGTGTCTTTTTAACCTTGTCGATAAAATAAATTTTATGGTTTGTTTTAAAAACGAATGCAGTCTTTGAAAAACGTCTCATATAGAGGTCAAAACCTCGCAACGAAATCAATTAATATGGAACGTTTATAATCAATATGAACGGGATATTTCGGTGGTACACTATGACTCGACCTTAATAGTTCGACAGATATTGACCATTATATAAATATATATATATATATACTTAATATAGGTTCTTGAATCCGAGGCCAACCTTGCATTTGTCAATGCCGTCATATGTATTTTTACTACGAAATACAGTATTGTGAGTTTTATTTGCTCCCTTTTTAAATGCTTTTGAAATATATATTTTTGGGACTGAGAATACATGCGCTGCTTTTATAAATGTTTGACGAAATAGACACGAGTACTTAAAAACATTCTATGACTGAATAATTATACCGGATATCACCCCCTTATAGCTTGGTAACCTAAGAATTAGGGAACTGGCCCCTAATTGACGCGAATCCTAAAGATAGATCTATGGGCACTAACGACCCCCATCATGAGAGTTTGAATGCTTTAGTACTTCGATTTTTGTACAGATGTGTTAATCCTGTACGTATACAGATGTGTTAATCCTGTATCTTTGGGGATATCCTATATGCATTATTGTTAATGTCGGTTACCAGGTGTTTATTCGTATGAATGTATTTGTATACAGATGTGTTAATCCTGTATGTTGATTATTGATGTTATGCGAGGTGTATACGAAATAGTTTATATTTTACTCGGAAAAACTATTAAATACGATACAATTTTACACAAGATATTTATTTATTTATAGAATGGATATACTTAAACCTTGCTACAACACTTATAGGCAGTGTACCTAATCGTAAAGTAGTGTAGTTTTTAGTAAGTCCGGTTCGTTCCACAGGGAAATCTTTAAACAAAGCTTAACGCTATATTAGTTTACTTTTTATAAAAATACAAATATATATAAGTAATATTATTATTATAAAGGGGGGGTTTTTACCGTTTAATGACCGGTTTGTCGATTTTAAGACTTTAGTCGCAGTTAAAACCTAATGTAAAATATTAAATAAATAAAAGACTTAATTTAAAGCGTAAAGTAAATAACGATAATGAAATTGCGAATAATAAAAGTGCGATAAAATAAAATTGCGATAATTAAAAAGTACGATAATTAAAAGTGCGATTAAATAACAATAAATAAAAGTGCGATAATTAGAAGTGCAATTAAATATAAAATAAAGGAAATTAAATATGAAATAAAAGAATTATGCTTATTTAAACTTCCGTAATCATGATGTTTGACGTGTTGATTTTAGTTTTATGCCCCATGGGTTAATTGTCCTTTGTCCTGGATTATTTAATATGTCCGTCTGGTTTTTGTCCATAACAGTCCATCAGTCATAAATATAAAGTGCGAGTGTCCTCGTCAAATTATTATTATACCCTAAGTTAAATATTCCAACTAATTGGGGATTCGAATTGTAACAAGGTTTTAATACTTTGTTTAGTGAATACACCAGGTTATCGACTGCGTGTAAACCAAGGTTTTATTACTTTGTTAACAATTACACCAATTACCCTTGAATGTAATTTCACCCCTGTTTTAATTATTCTAGTGGCTATTAATCCATTCCCGTGTCCAGTTAAATGAACGATTATTCGTACATATAAATACCCCGCCCATCGTGTCCGATCGAGTGTATATGGTAATTTATAGGGACGCCCAATTGTAAATCTTTATATTAACATTAACAAACTATCATTTAGTTAAACAAATATAAAGCCCATTAATAGCCCATAGTCTAATTTCCACAAGTGTCGTTCTTTTGTCCAAACCCCAATTATGGTACAAAGCCCAATTACCCAATTTTAGTAATTAGCCTAACATCATGATTACTTCGTTTTAAATAAGCATAATAATAACTTAGCTACGAGACATTAATATAAAAAGGTTGAACATAACTTACAATGATTAAAAATAGCGTAGCGTTACACGGACAGAATTTCGACTTACACCCTTACAACATTCGCTAACATACCCTTATTATTATAATTAAAATTAAAATTAAAATATAAATTATATATATATATTTTACGTATATATGAGAGAAGAGAGAAAGATGGATATGTTTTTGGTTCACCAAAGCTCGATTTTTATAGGAGGTGTGGCCTGACTTTTCATGCCATGCGATCGCATGGACTTCCTTCTTCCTGGCCATGCGATCGCATGGCCAGCTGGGAGAGCTCACATGTTGCTTGTTTCCTTGTACCGACGTTTTATAAATAATATAATATATTAAATAATTATAAGAATTATTTAAATATTATATTATATTTATGTGCATAGTTGACTTGTAATTTTTAGTCCATTTCGTCGAGCGTTGAGAGTTGACTCCGGTCCCGGTTCCGGATTTTCGAACGTCCTTGCGTACAATTTTATATTTTGTACTTTGCGTTTTGAATCTTGTACTCTTGTAATTTCGAGATGTTTCTTATCAATAATTGGAACCTCTTTGATTGTCTTTTGTACTTTTGAGCTTTTTGGTCGTTTGCGTCTTCAATTCGTCGAATCTGTCTTTTGTCTTCACCTTTTATTATTTAAACGAATATCACTTGTAAATAGAATAATTGCAACTAAAAGCTTGTCTTTCTTAAGGAATAATGCTATGAAATATATGTTCGTTTTTAGCATTATCAAATATTCCCACACTTGAGCGTTGCTTGTCCTCAAGCAATATCGTCTTGAAATACTAGAATCACTTCTTTATTCTTCACACTTTGTACATCAGTGATTTTTATACGACGGTATAAACAATGGTAGTAACGATATGGTTTACAGTCCCACATGACTATAAAAATTTAGATCCATTAAGGAAATTGGATCTTTATGAAAACATTTGATCTTTTGAAAATTAAATCTAGTTTTTACCCTAGATAAGTTTTCCGGAATAACCCTTTACCGGTGTTTGCAAAATATTTTTGTGGGTTTGGTGGGTTTCAGATTTGAAAATTTTAGCTCAAAACTTGCGGTTTTGTGTCATCCACTTGCTAACCTTGTATTTGGAAAGCAACACGTCCAGTTTACTTGTCCCGTATATTACCTTTCGGTAAACTACCATCCGGTTGTAAAGGAAAGCGTTGAACAAGCAACTGTTAAGGCAATGTCCCCTGACATGCTTTTAATTATGGTCTATAACGTGTCGGACGCAATTACTATCCTTGGTAGGAGCAATAGTAAAGCTTACCCTTATGATTTTTCGGTATGGCACAAGGTCCTGTCTTTGACCACTATGCAACCACCGTTCTTACGGTTGACACCCGATTTAGTTCAAGTGACCTAATGAATTCCAGGTGAATTCCTAGGATTTTACGTTCAATGGTAATGAACGCATTGAAAATAGGGTTTTCAGAAAACAAATCGGTTTATAATTTTGATCAAAATATTTTCTCGTTCAAGCTCGAGTTTAGATATCATTGAATTCCATGAGTTTGAATTCTCAATCTTTAAGGTCAATCTCTAGGATTGAGTAATATCAGTCTTAAAAGCTGATTTTTAATCTTTAAGGAGATTATCCTTTCTGGGGATCTGATTCATTAGTCTTATCCAGCTAATTTGCATGGTGCCCCCCCATTGTACGAGATAAATCCTTCTCATGGTTAGGATAAATCTGACCATTTGGCGACCCTGTTTAATGCTGAGGTCCGTGGATTTCCTGCTGATTTTAGTGATGACTTTTCTAGATTTTTCGTCAACCTACAGCTGGTCTGGACGACAACTTCATGACCTAAATCAAGAAGCGCGTTTCTTTTTCGGAAGACTTTACTTCCTTTTAATGATGGAATTGATTCATCGTGTAGATCCATCTCTTCTTTTCTTTCATTGGGTAAAACAGTTTAGTTTAGTTCAAAGCAAAAGTATTTTCAGTTATTTGTTACAGATATATGTGACATATGTTTAAAATAACTTGGTAAATTTTCCCACACTTGGCTTTTATTTTCCTTTTTATCGTCCTCTATTCCATTTTAAATGAATTTTAACATTTTATTTTGTTTCTCAATTTATGTCCTTTCCGAGGTAACAATAATTTCGGTGTTAAAACCTAGTTTTATCGTTCATAAATATGTATAAACATGATTTGAATTCATTTAATTGAAAATTTTGAAAAATTTTACTAGAATTGGGTAGTCAGTATATAAGACTAGGGCTGTTCTTTTTTATCAGAGAGCACTAGATTCTAATACAACTACTGCTTTACTAGTATTTTTAATGGTAACCAAGTGTTTAAGATAAAAATTTTAAAATCCGAAAGAATTTAACCCCTTCCCACACTTAAGATCTTGCAATGCCCTCATTTGCAAGAAATCAGTAACAATTTAAATTATTGAGGGTGATTTGTGTGAAAATGATTAAATTTTACCAAAGTTTCCAAATATATTGGCGTTTGTTTGCTGAATGATAAATGGTGCACATCATTTGTTCATTCCGTCTGTTGTGACATCACATTTATTTGTTATCTTGTCGTCAAAATTAGTAGCTTTTGCTGAACTTAATGCCAGTATTTGAAAATGCGCTGTTTTACCCTGTTTTGAACAATCGACAATATACATACATACAAGTATAATCATGCATGGCAATTTGAAATGGGACTTAATATCCCATTTTCAAATTCTAAATATGAAATATTAGTACACAATAATAATAAAATAATAAAAATTACACAAATTTATCCAATAACATAAGTTTAAACATGAAAAACTCAAAAGATAAAAACATAAAAATCATAAAAATAACCAATTGGAACTAAATCAGTCTGGATAGGGGTTCCAGTTCATCTCATCGGGTGGGTTCCATTGTTGGTTATAGGTGTTCTGATAGGCTTGGTTATAGTCATACCGGTTAAAGGGTGGTCGGATATCGGGGCTATGTGGCGGAAAATGAGCAGGTCGAGTAGGTACATAGTTATTTGGTACCTGATATGATAGCTGGCTCATGATTTGGTGCTGATGAACTAACCAGCTATCGTGTTGGCGTCGCCTATAATCCTCGTATACTCGCTCGGAGTTCCACTGCTCATACATACTATGTCTTCCCGCGTTCGTCATTGCTTCCTCATCTATACGAACGTGGACGTCAAGAATAGCATCTCGAAAGACATCCCTAATGTCTTCCGCCTCCTCCATTTCCTCGTCTGAGCCTCTCTCTACCTGAGGATGAGATCCCTCATAGGGTACTGCCTGGTTACGTCTACTTTTCAATACCTTAGCACCCACATAAACTTTCAATCCTAAGGGCTCAACCTGTTCTCTACAAATCTGTAATGGACCCCCTTGGTTCCTATCAACACCTAAATACTCTCCAATGAGAGTAACAAAAATACCTCCTCCTATTATACTCCCGTCCTGCATTCCCTCTACCATTTTAGATAAATAAAAAGCAACACAGTAAGGGATATTGACAAAGCTTCTAGGATCCCGAATACACTTTAGGTAGAATAAATCATATAAGGTAATTTTTTCTTTATTATGACCTCTTTGTGTAATCGAGTTGGCCAAAAATCTATGAATAATACGAAGCTCGGCTCTGTCAATATGTGTATAGGAGTGTCCTCCTGCTCGTGTAAAAACATCAAAATGTGACATACGCCTCCAAATGGCGTCAGCATCAAAGTTACTATCTACCCGTTCACCATAATGAATCAAGTTTGTACAATCGGGTAATAGCAACTCACCAGGAGTATATATCTGTAAGGCCCTGGCCATATCCAGCATGGACATTCTGTACATCCTACCGCCAAGGATAAACCTAAGAAATCTTCTATCATCTATCCTAACTATATTTGTATCAAGTGATACAGTACTCATCAACTCAACACACCATTCCTTATATACAGGTCTACGAATGGTGAAAAGACGTTCCCAATCTGTAAAAGAAGAACTGCCATACCTTTGAACTAAAAGCTGTCTAACACGGTCAGCTAGATGGACCGTTTCCAAAGGGGCCCAATCAATTACCCTTGGCACCTCTACATTTTTTGTTACCAATTTGAATTTGTTCCTTTGATATGTCTCGTAATCTCTCCATCTTCTATCAAATCTCAGATTAGGATGTAGAGTGTGCTCAGGAATCGTTGGGAATTCTACTGGCGGCCTCATTGGGAATACTATGAATTCATCAACAAACTGTACTGGATCATAATAAGGTATGTGCT
The DNA here is from genome assembly GCF_046630445.1 of Rutidosis leptorrhynchoides. Lineage (NCBI taxonomy): Eukaryota > Viridiplantae > Streptophyta > Magnoliopsida > Asterales > Asteraceae > Rutidosis > Rutidosis leptorrhynchoides. Next base: position 389,195,031 of record NC_092337.1, read on the forward strand.
GATCAGGCTGTTGTTGTTCCTGTTGTGGTTCTTGTTCGTGTTGCATTTCTGGTTCTGGTTCTGGTGCTGGTCGTCTAGATGATGATGCTCCTGAACGTCCAGTATCGGCTCTCTGTAAAACACATTAAACACAAAAATTGTGCATCCAAATATGCATTAGTGTTAGCAAAATAACAACTTAAAACAATCACTATAACATGTTAAATCAAAATTAAACTTATACACATTTTCACAATTTTTCACAATTCTACACTTTTCAAATAAGCATATATGAAAATGTATACAAAATTCATAAGCATTTAACTCAAATAACATGTCAGAATATTCATTATTAATAATTAAACAAGTCTCAAATGGCAAATATATCACATTAATCAAGTTCATGAATTTTGGACTTAAAAAGTCCACTTTAATCTCCAAAAATCATGTTTAGGATCATTGTTTAGATCATTTAACTATCTAAACATGTTACACTACTCAATTTAGCAATAATTCATGACAAAAATCGGCCATAACCTGTTTATATCAAAAAGCCCAAATTGCTCAAGAACACAAACCCTAGATTTCTAAAAATTTTGAAGTTTTTGGCTTCAAATCATGTTAAATAGCATCAATCTAGGTTATACATGCATAAAATACTAACAATTTAACACTAATTACACTAGAATTTAACAAAATTGCATTTAGGTAAAAAATTGGTAATTATCACAAAAACTAGGAATTTATAGAGTTTAGGAGTGTAATTTTTACCAATTTGCTGAAGAATGAGAATCTAGGCATGATTAGAGCAAGAAAAATGACGAATTACGGTGAATTTTGGTGAAATTTGGTGAATATTTGGGAGTATTTTCGGGTATGTGTGTGTGTTGTGGTGTAGAAGCAGACTCTCTGCTGTATTTGTTCCTGACCAGCATTTGGTCCCCATGCGATCGCATGGGTTCCAAGTGCAAACCCCATGCGATCGCATGGGGTGCCGGCTACAGTGTTTTCAGCCTTTTTTTTTTTTTTTTTTTTTTTTTTTTTTTTTTTTTGTAAAACCTTATGCTTTATAAAACTTATAATTAATTAAATTTTAAAAATTTTGTTTTCCTTTAGGAGCGAGGCCGTTTCGGATCGTTGTCCTAATCTGTCCCTCGACAAAATTTTAAAATTTGTCAAATCAAAGCGCGGTTTTTAAAAGTAAAGATTTTTTTGGTTTTTTAATGTTTTTGGCATACTTTAATTCAATAAGATTAAAAATAATGATAATAAAAGTTCTCGTCCCTCCCTCGGGTAAAGCAATTTCGGTTCAAAGACCTAGTCTTCAACTTACGACGAATTTTAAAAATCATATTTTTAACTTAATGAGATAAAGTAAATTTTTGTTTTTAAATTCACACAACATAAATATAAAATTCAAAATTAATATTAAAAAAAATCACACCAAACTTAAAATTTGAAATGCATAAAATTAAAAATTCATATTTTAAAAATTAAAAATTCACACCAAACTTAATTTAAAAATTCAAATATTTACAATTTTAAAAATATTGTTTTTACAAAGTTTACAATATTGATTTAAGATTTAAATATTTATTTTAAAAATATGGTAAAAATAAAATTAAAAATCTTTTTGTCTTTTTATCCCACTTTAATCAATCAAATATTATCAAAAATATGCGCCCCTCTTTTCGGTAAAGTAATTTCGGTTCCAAGACCTAATTTAACTCATGACGAATTTTTGAAATATTTTGGGTTGATTGATTAAAGATATTTATACCTTAAGAATAAACGTTAAATTTCGCAGTGATGTAATAAATTTTTGAATGATATCAATAATTTCGGTCGCCAAACCTAATTTTATTCAATACCAATTTAATACTTTTTAGCGAACAAATTAGCGTTTATTATCAAAAGGTTAAAAATAAAAATAAAAACTGTACAGAAATACCTGTGAAATAGATTTCTTAGTTATATGATCTATCCCATTCATAAGATAGTCGGTTTAATTGATTTTCCATGGCTACATAGGCGTAACCTCGAGCATTCAGTGTCTTTTCTTCTAAACATATGAACGGTCCGTCTCTGCATAAAGTAACAAATTCGGTATTTGAATAGGTTTGATTATTTGAACATTTACCTCCATGTGACCATTTCCGGCATTTGTGACATCGTTCTAGGTGTCGTGCTCTTCTTTTCGCTGCGGATTTTGATTTTCCTTTACCAAATTGTAACTTATTATCTTCGCATCTGGATTCTTTTCTAACTCCGTCCATTCTTTCTCTGATTACTGATACTATTTCACTCGGGAGTATGTCATTATTACGTTTAGTGATCAAAGCGTGTAGCATTAGACCATGGTTTAGTTCACAGGCAGTCTTCATTTCGTAAAAACCTAAAAAAAATAAAAATTCAGAATGGGGGGAGAAGACTAGTTCTTTAGGGTCTGCTAGGGAAAGACCATTCGGGTTCCATTTTCGAGAACTACACGAAAACAGACAATCTAACTCTAACAGAAATACATATTATCCTTTAAAGACTTGATTCTCCCCACACTTAGTTAGCTGTGGTGTCGAAATTGTGATTAACTTCGTTGTCGACTTCCATCGGACCATGTATGTAATGTTTAACTCTGTGACCATTAACTTTAAACTCAATCCCATTTGAATTTATTAATTCTATCGTTCCGTATGGGAAAACTCTTTTGACTATGAATGGTCCAGACCATCTTGATTTCAATTTTCCAGGAAATAGCTTGAATCGTGAATTGAAAAGAAGAACTCTGTCTCCTTCTTTAAATTCTTTTGAACTTCTGATTCTTTTATCATGCCATTTCTTCGTTCTTTCTTTATAGATTAACGAATTTTCGTATGCTTCATGTCTTAATTCTTCTAATTCATTTAGTTGACTTAATCGTAGACGTCCGGCTTCATGTAAATCAAGATTACATGTCTTCAAAGCCCAAAATGCTTTGTGTTCAATTTCTACTGGAAGATGACATGCTTTTCCATAAACAAGTCTAAAAGGTGTGGTTCCAATTGGAGTTTTGTAGGCTGTTCTAAAAGCCCAGAGTGCATCCTCCAATTTAATGGACCATTCCTTCGGATTTGATCCTACGGTTTTCTCTAGAATACGTTTTAAAGCTCGGTTGGTATTTTCAACTTGTCCACTTGTTTGTGGATGATATGCGGTGGAGATTTTATGAGTTACTCCATATCTTTTAAGAACTTTCTCAAGTTGATTATTACAGAAATGAGTACCCCGATCACTTATTAAAGCTTTCGGTGTTCCAAACCTTGCAAAAAGACGTTTTAAAAAGTTGACTACAACTCGTGCATCGTTAGTTGGGAGAGCTTGTGCTTCCGTCCATTTAGATACATAATCAATGGCTACGAGTATATATAGATTATTATTAGATTTTGGAAATGGACCCATAAAGTCAATACCCCAAATGTCAAATACTTCACATACTTGGATGACATTTTGTGGCATTTCATCACGTTGACTTATTTTTTCGGCCCTTTGACATGCATCACAGGATTTGCAAAGAAGGTCTGCGTCTTTGTAAATTGTAGGCCAATAGAATCTAGCTTCATAAACTTTTCTTGCTGTTAGTTGAGGCCCATAATGCCCTCCTGTTGGTCCTGTGTGACAATGGTTTAAAATTTTACTAGCTTCATCTCCAAATACACATCGGCGTATTATTCCATCGGGACAACTTTTAAACAGATGTGGATCTTCCCAGAAATAGTGTTTTATATCACTGAAGAATTTCTTTCGTCTTTGGTACGATAATCCTTTTTCAAGGAATCCACAAACTAAGTAGTTTGCATAGTCTGCAAACCATGGGATTTCTTTATAATCTATCTTCAATAGATATTCATCAGGAAAGTTGTCTTGTATGGCCGATTCATTTAGAACTTCTAACTCAGGATTTTCAAGACGAGAAAGATGATCAGCGGCGAGATTTTCTGCTCCTCTTTTATCTCGAATTTCAATATCAAACTCTTGTAAGAGTAAGATCCAACGGATTAATCTTGGTTTAGCATCTTGTTTTGAAAATAGGTATCTAAGAGCAGAATGGTCGGTATAGACCACCGTTTTTGCTAGAACGAGATATGATCGAAATTTGTCAAAAGCAAAGACAATAGCAAGGAGTTCTTTTTCAGTAGTTGTATAGTTCGTTTGTGCTCCTTGTAATGTCTTACTAGCATAATATATAGGTTGAAATCGTTTTTCAATCCTTTGTCCTAAAACGGATCCCATTGCAAAATCACTTGCATCGCACATTAGTTCAAATGGTAGATTCCAATTTGGTGTTATCATGATCGGTGCATTAGTGAGTTTTTCTTTAAGAATGTTAAAAGATTTGATACATTCATCTGAAAAGATGAATGGCGCATCCTTTTCTAGGAGTTTATTCATAGGAGTGGCAATTTTAGAAAAATCTTTTATGAAACGTCGGTAAAAACCGGCATGCCCTAGAAAACTCCTAACTCCTCTAACATTGGTGGGATGTGGAAGTTTAGCAATTACATCTACTTTAGCTCTATCCACTTCAATTCCTTCTTTTGAAATTTTATGTCCAAGAACGATGCCTTCTTTAACCATGAAATGGCATTTCTCCCAATTAAGTACTAGATTTGATTTTTCGCATCTAATTAGCATTCGTTCCAGATTAATTAGACATGATTTAAATGTATCACCGAAGACTGAAAAGTCATCCATGAATACTTCCATGCATTCTTCTATCATGTCGTGAAAAATCGCCATCATACACCTTTGAAAGGTTGCAGGGGCGTTGCAAAGTCCAAATGGCATGCGTTTGTAAGCAAAAATACCATAAGGGCACGTGAATGTGGTTTTCTCTTGGTCCTCGGGTGCTATTGGAATTTGAAAATATCCGGAAAATCCATCTAGAAAACAATAGTAACTATTTCCGGCTAATCTTTCCAACATTTGATCTATGAAAGGTAAGGGAAAGTGATCTTTTCTGGTGGCGTCATTTAATTTTCTATAATCAATATATACACGCCATCCTGTTACAGTCATAGTAGGAATAAGCTCATTTTTCTCATTTGTAATGACAGTCATGCCACCCTTCTTAGGTACGCATTGAACTGGGCTTACCCATGGACTATCAGAGATTGGATAAATTAAACCTGCATCTAGCAGTTTAATAATCTCTTTCTTAACTACATCTTGCATATTAGGATTTAGTCTTCGTTGGCGTTGCACATACGTTTTATGACCTTCTTCCATAAGGATTTTATGTGTGCAATACGAAGGACTTATTCCTTTAATATCATGAATCTTCCATGCAATGGCTGGTTTATGAGCTTTTAACACAGAAATGAGTTGTGATTTCTCATTTTCAGTAAGAGAAGACGATATTATTACAGGTAATTCAGATTCACCATGTAAATAAGCGTATTCCAAATGGTTTGGAAGTGGCTTTAACTCTAATTTCGGAGGTTCTTCTATCGATGATTTATATCGATATCTGTCTTCTTCTTTTAGCATTTGAATTTCTTCTGTTGTTGGTTCATATCCATTAGCTATAAGTGTAGCTAACATTTCAGCTTCATCAATTGGTTCATTACCTTCTCCTAAAGAACATTCTCCTGTTCCTTGTAATTCTGGAAATTCTTCTAATAATTCTGCATGTGCATCTATAGTTTGAATATAATAACATGTATCATCTGCAGATTGTGGTTGTTGCATTGCTCTATCAACTGAAAAGGTAACACTCTCATCCTCTATACTTAGGGTCAGTTTCTTACCGAACACGTCTATCATTGCTTTAGCCGTGTTTAAGAATGGTCTTCCTAATATGAGAGGAACTTGAGAATCTTCTTCCATGTCCAAAACAACAAAATCTACTGGAAATACTAAAGTACCAACTTTAACTAGCATGTTCTCCATTATCCCTCTAGGATATTTTATTGATCTATCGGCTAGTTGTATGCTTATTCTGGTTGGTTTCAATTCTCCAAGGTCTAGTTTAGCGTATAGTGAATACGGCATTAGATTTATACTAGCACCTAAGTCTGCCAATGCTTCTATTGAACTAAGACTACCCAGAAAACATGGAATTGTGAAACTTCCTGGATCAGATAGTTTTTCTGGTATCTTATTCAACAGCACTGCTGAACAATTAGCATTCATAGTAACAGCCGAGAGTTCTTCCATTTTCTTTCTATTTGAGATTAGATCTTTCAAGAATTTAGCATATCTTGGCATTCCTGAAATCACATCAATGAAAGGAAGATTTACATTTATCTGTTTAAACATATCCAAGAATTTGGATTGCTCGGCTTCAAGTTTCTCTTTCTTCATTTTACTCGGATAAGGAAGTGGTGGTTGGTATGGTTTAACATAAGGTTTATCCTTAACTGTGTTATTTTCATTAACCTTTTCAACTACCGGTTCTTTTTCCTTATCTTGATCAGGTTGTGGTTCTTGTGGAGTAGGAATGGCTTCATCAGAAGTTACAGGTATTTCAGGTGGTTTAAGTGTTGTACCATTTCTTGTGGTAATGGCTTTAGCTGTTTCATTCCGGGGGTTAGCATTTGTATCACTAGGTAGACTTCCCGGTTTTCTTTCACCTATTAATCTTGCTAGGTTACTCACTTCTTGTTCCAGATTTTGAATAGAAGCTTGTTGATTTCTAAATGCTTGAGCATTTTGTTCATTAGTTTGTTTTTGAGATGTGAAAAACTGCGTTTGAGTTTCAACTAGCTTCGTCATCATATCTTCTAAATTCGGTTTTTTATCATCGGTTTGTTGTGGTGATTTGTTTTGAAAATTCGGTCTTTGCTGATTATAAGTATTATTGGATACTTGTTGATTGCTAGGACCTTGTTGGTTGTTGTATGGAATATTTCGGTTATAATTCTGGTTTTGATTGTAAATTGGTCTTGGCGGTTGATAATTATTCTGATAATTATTTCCAGGCCTTTGGTTTATGTATGAAATATTCTCTCTTTGTTCCATTGTTAATTCAATACTGAGACAATCTTTTGTCAAATGTGGTCCTCCACACTGCTCACAACTAATTCGTATTGAGTGAATATCTTTAGTCATCTTTTCCATTCGTCTCTCCACAGCATCTATCTTTGCGGAAATGGAATCTAAGTCATGGCTAGAATCGGCTCTAGCTGCTTTAGATGATCTAACGATATCTTTTTCTTGGTGTCACTCATGTGAGTGGGAAGCAGTGTTATCAATAATTTTGTAAGCATCAGTTTCGGTTTTCTTCATAATAGAACCACCAGCTGCTATATCTATGTCTTTCCTTGTAGTGATGTCGCATCCTTGGTAGAATATTTGTACTATTTGACAGGTGTCTAAACCATGTTGCGGACATCCTCTTAATAACTTTCCATATCTTGTCCACGCCTCATATAGAGTTTCATTTGGTTTCTGTGTGAACGTAACAATTTCTGCTTGAAGTCTTACGGCTTTAGATGCAGGAAAGAATTGTTTAAGAAATTTGTCAACTAAAACGTCCCATGTATCGATCGCCCCTTCAGGTAACGATTCCAACCAATCTTTGGCTTCTCCCTTTAAAGTCCAGGAAAATAACATGAGATATATCTGTTCATCCTCCACTTCTCGGATTTTAAATAGTGTGCAGATCCTATTAAAGGTACGTAGATGTTCATTTGGATCTTCCTTCGGCGCACCACTAAATTGGTATTGATTAGTCACCATGTGTAGAATTTGTCCTTTGATTTCATAATCTGGCGCATTAATGTCTGGATGAGTAATTGCGTGACCTTGGCCAGTGCGTTTAGCTCTCATTCGGTCTTCCATACTTAAAGGTTCCAGATTCTCCATAATTGAATTTGTTGAATCGGTATCACTAGATGATTCTGATTTAATGGTTCGTTCCTCAACAATCTCTGTTTGAATGATTGGTGGCTCCGGAGGAAAGTTTAATGGTTCAGGATCTACGAACCGTTCCTGAATATTCTCCGGATTCTCAATTGTGATGTTGGGTTCAAAAAATGGATTATCGGAAATTTGAACTGAAGTACTTGGTCGACTGGATGACGATTCTAAAGAAAAATCAACGGCGGTTATATTTGCTAAATGTCTTGATCTAGTTACAGGTGGTGAACGTACAAAAGGTGATGAACGTCTTGCTCGGTGCATTCACTGAATATCCTATTAGTTTTTAAAAAGGAAAGAAAAATTATAATAAGTTATCCAACCAATAGACTTTTCTGATTTTGCCCACGTTTTGAATAGCCAAAAGATGCAGCAGAGGGGCAGGATTCGTTTGGTCTCAATATAATTGAGGACTGTTTGGCTCCAATAACCCGGTCCACGTACAAATCCAACTATTACTACGAACCAGAAAATTTTGATGTCTATTAATTTAACCACTTAAAATAAATTTTCGTAATTTTAAGAAATTTAGATAAGAAGTAGAAAAAATTCTAAGTCCTAAAAACTAGAATGGCGAGAAATGAGAAAGAAAAAGAGTTCGTCGAAAAAGGTCGAAAAAGAAAAAATGGTTGAAAAATAAAAGGTGACGGAAAAATAAAAGAAACTTATAAAAACTTAAAAATACTTGACTAACCTAACCTTATTACTACAACTAACTTAAAATTATAATCGCAAATTGAAATTACTAATTGGATTGATAATTGATACATAGTAAAAGGTGTCTAAAAAAATATTAAAGCTTACAGGAAAAACTAAATACCAAATGGAAATAACTTAAAAAGAAACTAAAACTTAAAAAGGCGTCGCAAAATTCTAGAGCACCTAAATCTTAGTCTAAAGAAAAAGCACTTAAGAAATTCTACGGCAAAGCCTAAAAATCTAGGAGTAAAAATAACTATAGCAAAAACTAAGTTTAAAATTAATTATGAGCTAAAAATACAAATATTACGCTACAATGATTAAAAAGGGACAAAATATAAAAATATATAAAAAGTTGTAAAAAGTACAATTTTATAAAAATATTATTTTTATATTATTTATTTTATAAAACTATTAATTTTATAATTTAATGAAAACTAAAATAAAACTAAATATAACAAATTAATAATAATAAAAACTAAACTAATAATAAAAAAAATAATACCCTAATTAGGGTTTTAATTATATAATAATAATAATAATTTCGTAATTATTGCAGCAGGAAGTCAAATCTGGCGTGTCAGATGGGCTCATGCGATCGCATGAGTCCTCAGTTGCCCAGCCATGCGATCGCATGGGCTAGGGTTTCGGGCCATAGAGTGGGCTGCTACAGTACAGGCCGAATTAAATTTTTTTTTTTTTTTTTTAATAAAATTATGTAATATATTTATATAAATTAAATAAAACTTATATTTTTATAAAATAAAGATAAAGAAACTTTTATATAACTTACAAACTCTTAAAAAAATATTTATATTTTTGTTTTTGTTTTTATTTTTATATTTTCGAATATTTAAAAAGTATTTCTACAAAACGTACTAAAAATAAAAATCTTTTTTTTTTATATTAGCGTTCCGCTTCCGGCTTTTAAGAGATGTCCCCGGCAGCGGCGCCAAAAATACTTGATGTTATGCGAGGTGTATACGAAATAGTTTATATTTTACTAGGAAAAACTATTAAATACGATACAATTTTACACAAGATATTTATTTATTTATAGAATGGATATACTTAAACCTTGCTACAACACTTATAGGCAGTGTACCTAATCGTAAAGTAGTGTAGTTTTTAGTAAGTCCGGTTTGTTCCACAGGGAAATCTTTAAACAAAGCTTAACGCTATATTAGTTTACTTTTTATAAAAATACAAATATATATATAAGTAATATTATTATTATAAAGGGGGGTTTTTACCGTTTAATGACCGGTTTGTCGATTTTAAGACTTTAGTCGCAGTTAAAACCTAATGTAAAATATTAAATAAATAAAAGACTTAATTTAAAGCGTAAAGTAAATAACGATAATGAAATTGCGAATAATAAAAGTGCGATAAAATAAAATTGCAATAATTAAAAAGTACGATAATTAAAAGTGCGATTAAATAACAATAAATAAAAGTGCGATAATTAGAAGTGCAATTAAATATAAAATAAAGAAAATTAAATATGAAATAAAAGAATTATGCTTATTTAAACTTCCGTAATCATGATGTTTGACGTGTTGATTTTAGTTTTATGCCCCATGGGTTAATTGTCCTTTGTCCTGGATTATTTAATATGTCCGTCTGGTTTTTGTCCATAACAGTCCATCAGTCATAAATATAAAGTGCGAGTGTCCTCGTCAAATTATTATTATACCCTAAGTTAAATATTCCAACTAATTGGGGATTCGAATTGTAACAAGGTTTTAATACTTTGTTTAGTGAATACACCAGGTTATCGACTGCGTGTAAACCAAGGTTTTATTACTTTGTTAACAATTACACCAATTACCCTTGAATGTAATTTCACCCCTGTTTTAATTATTCTAGTGGCTATTAATCCATTCCCGTGTCCAGTTAAATGAACGATTATTCGTACATATAAATACCCCGCCCATCGTGTCCGATCGAGTGTATATGGTAATTTATAGGGACGCCCAATTGTAAATCTTTATATTAACATTAACAAACTATCATTTAGTTAAACAAATATAAAGCCCATTAATAGCCCATAGTCTAATTTCCACAAGTGTCGTTCTTTTGTCCAAACCCCAATTATGGTACAAAGCCCAATTACCCAATTTTAGTAATTAGCCCAACATCATGATTACTTCGTTTTAAATAAGCATAATAATAACTTAGCTACGAGACATTAATATAAAAAGGTTGAACATAACTTACAATGATTAAAAATAGCGTAGCGTTACACGGACAGAATTTCGACTTACACCCTTACAACATTCGCTAACATACCCTTATTATTAGAATTATAATTAAAATTAAAATTAAAATATAAATTATATATATATATTTTACGTATATATGAGAGAAGAGAGAAAGATGGATATGTTTTTGGTTCACCAAAGCTCGATTTTTATAGGAGGTGTGGCCTGACTTTTCATGCCATGCGATCGCATGGACTTCCTTCTTCCTGGCCATGCGATCGCATGGCCAGCTGGGAGAGCTCACATGTTGCTTGTTTCCTTGTGCCGACGTTTTATAAATAATATAATATATTAATAATTATAAGAATTATTTAAATATTATATTATATTTATGTGCATAGTTGACTTGTAATTTTTAGTCCATTTCGTCGAGCGTTGAGAGTTGACTCCGGTCCCGGTTCCGGATTTTCGAACGTCCTTGCGTACAATTTTATATTTTGTACTTTGCGTTTTGAATCTTGTACTCTTGTAATTTCGAGATGTTTCTTATCAATAATTGGAACCTCTTTGATTGTCTTTTGTACTTTTGAGCTTTTTGGTCGTTTGCGTCTTCAATTCGTCGAATCTGTCTTTTGTCTTCACCTTTTATTATTTAAACGAATATCACTTGTAAATAGAATAATTGCAACTAAAAGCTTGTCTTTCTTAAGGAATAATGCTATGAAATATATGTTCGTTTTTAGCATTATCAATTATAAAATTTAAATCTTGTGGTTTATCAAAATTACTGAATTTTATTGTTTTATGATAAACTTATGAACTCACCAACCTTTTGGTTGACATTTGAAAGCGTGTTTATTCTCAAGTATTAAAGAAATCTTCCGATGTGCATTTGCTCATTTTAGAGACATTACTTGGAGTCATTCATGGCATATTTCAAAAGACGTTGCATTCGAGTCATTGAGTTCAACAAGATTACTATTAAGTCATTTATAGTTTGGATATATTGTGAAATGATATGCATCTCTGTCAACTTGCGATGTAAATGAAAGTTTATCTTTTAAAAAGAATGCAATGTTTTGTAAAATGTATCATTTAAAGGTCAGAACCTCGCAATGTATCCATATGTAAATGTATTCGTCCTTATGGATTAGGACGGGTCGCTTCAGTGCACTTGAATCACATTACCATACTAGGGCCAACCCTTAATCACTAGTAAACTAGCAATTATCTTTGTAAAACACCAATAACCCTAGTTCATAAGTACAAAAATATCACAATTTAAATACAACTCAAGTTGACACTACACAAGGCCAACACTTAGATTCTTGACCAATAAAACATGTTCATAAGAACACCTTGGTCACCAAACACAAGATTATTTACAATTTAAAACTCAACACCAAGACAATTTTACCCAAATTCATCATTAATTCAAAAACCCATATTCAAGGGTTACACACTCAATTACTAGACTCAGTAAACACAAGTCTTTAATATTTAAGGGTTTATCATCCCAATTAACACAAACCCTAACTTAATTTTACAATATTCAAGCATGAAATTTCGAGTTTAGGGTTTACCTCAAAAATGATTGGAGCCTAGCAGCTAGAGTCAAAAGACAGCTTCAAAATGGGTAGAAATCAACACTCTCTTCACCTATTCAACTTTCTCTCACTAGTGTTTTATCACTCTAGAAGATGACATCTGTCTTGAAAGTGTTTTGAGACAAAAAATGATGGTTCCAAACCTATGATCCTGATCTAAACCCTTTTTTACATATTTACATAATCAACCCCTCATTTTACAAAACTTAACAAAAACGATTTCAAGTTTTAGTTATGCTGCACGGCGCGCCAACTATTCTGTGCGGCGCGCAATAACATTGGTTTTGAAACCAATGGGCATTACAAACCCAAAGGATCTACAAGGTTCGTTTACGAATCTTATGATATAGGTGAATTATACCGCTTCATCTTCTTTAAACTCAAATCCAAACTCAAGCCTAAACACAAATCAAAACTAACAAATTCAGAATATTTTTTTTCACAATTCCCACCTCTTACACTCCAACAACAACATCAAATATTCTTCCAACAATAGAATTACAAAAAAGGGTGGGACTTACTCACATTTTACTCAGACCATTATTATAAATTTGACATCGGAATGCGAGAATTAAGTTTTAGGATTATTAAATATTTACTTATGTAATTTTTGAGATTTTTAATTATACTAATTTTAGTTCTGTCAATTTATAATTACCGTACTTTTAATTTTATAAAATTTTAATTATCATTTTTATTTGATTATTATCGTTTTAAATTTTTAAATATATCCATTTACTTCGTACTTAATTAAAAATAAGAATAAGAAAAGGTGAGACCTATTCACATTTGACACTATAATTTGACACTCGTCAATATTAACATTAATTATTAACATTAACACTAACACTTACATATTAAAAGTGGTGGCGAATGTTGTCGTTTCAGTTATATCGGATTATCGTTTTGAGTTTGCGTTCACATTATAAACGTTCCCTCAACTTCGACTATATTTATACAACGACCCCATAAGTTTACATTTTTCCAGGGGTAAAAAGTGTAAATATATAATTTTATTAAAATAACAAAAACTAATTCCACCCGAATTTATAACGGGTCCTATCTTCTCGCTCGGTGAGAGTTAAATTTTTCAGAGACCACCATTCAACTCGAAAAAATCTTACGAACCCAACGGGACTAACTATACGAGAAACGGACACTTCTCAAAAAAACGCTAAACACAACGACAACCCGTATCTTCCCGCTCGCCACGAGTTAAATTTTTCTGACAGCAGCGTCAGACTCGAAATAATTTTATGAACAAAACGAAACTAACCACGTTTGTAACGACCCGACCAAAACCGTTATTGACGGCGTCGTTAACTTAGGTCCCGTTGCGTGGTCGTAGTCCCTATATGAGACTCGTTTGACCAAAATTATGTCGCGTTCATTTGAAAGGTACAAAGTTTAGTTTAACAAACGGATCGACAATAAGTTTAAGTTTACAAAGTTATAAAGTATGAATGAAATAACTTGCGACATAATTAGTTTGAAACCACAGTTGCTATAAATAGCGTAAGTATGTAAACAATATGTTTGAATCCAACGGTGCTATCACTAGCGTATGCATGTATGTATGCTTGACTCCAAGCATGAAATCAGAGTGTATGCATGTATGCTTGACCCCAAGCAAGTATGAATGTACGCGGAAGCATGTATCAAATAGCCATGTATGAACCTGAGAAACATATAGAAAACTGTCAACGAAAAACGTTGGTGAAATCATAGGTGTATTTGTAAACGTTATATTTTGAACCACAAGATTTAGTATTTCCATAAATTGATCATCCAAAAGTTGCATTCCAAAAGTTGGTTCGCGAGCACCCAATTATCAAGACTTAACGTTTCCTTCCATAGAACCCCATCACAATAGTGTTAGAACATACACTGTTTCTCGAAAATATATTTCATCCGTAGACGGTAGCGAACCGTCCGTAATGAGGGTTTGTCAAACCCGTATGGCCACACAATATAAGTTCTCGCTTACACCCTGCAAGTGTAACTAATGATAATCGAATTGAGGATTTTTGTTCTAACTCGCTGTGGAATGTTTGTTTTCCTTGTACTTGTGTTCAAAGTATAAAAGCAAGTAGTACAAAATGTAACAAAGTATATGTTTCTCAGCCCACAATTTAAAAGTATAAAAAGTTGTTGAAAAGGTGGGACTATGATCTCACCTCGAGTGCACGAGTATAAAAGTACTTCAACAAGTAAACGTGTGTATGAAAGTTGCTTAGCCTTGACCTAAACAAGTAAGTTATATCAATTAACCGGTTACGACACAAGGTCGGGTGAAATGTGTTCAATTAGTCCTATGGCTCGTTACGACTCAATTAAGTATAGCATGTGAATCACGTTGTCAAGTTTCATACAAGAAACAAGTATAAAAAGCATGTTAGAATGATTGTATAAAAGTTTGGTTAAGTTTGACTAAAAGTCAAACTTGGTCAAAGTCAACGAAAAAGTCAACACGTTCGGGTTCGGTCCCGAACTATTTTTCTGAGGTTTTTATTCATATATAAGCATATTAGAACAAGTTTCATGTGAATCGGAGGTCGGTAGCTAGTCAAACATTTCGCGTGAAATGTGACAAAGTGAGCAGAATCTGGCCAGGCCAATCCGCGCGCCGCGCGGGGATGGGGCGCGCCGCGCCACCATCTGGGCAGAGATTTCTGGTCAGTTTTTCCCAGTATGCACGAACCAAAACATTTTCCAACCCAACTCTTGACCCGCAAACACTTATAATGCCTATCATATATCGTCGAAAAGGTATTTTGACGAGGAATACAACTAACCACATATCATCAATCAAAAACATCATTTACAATAACCGAAAACTCGTCAATTGATCAAGAAAGGTTTATTTTCAAAGTTTCAAGTTCGTAAAACGTATTTTATGATTCGGGAATCCAATTTACACATACGATATGCCGTTTTGAAGGTAATGAAGCATACATTACAACTAAACACTTACTAATAACATTTCATGGCATTCGAAACATCAAAAGCTTGTTTTAAGTCTATCAAACCCTAACCAAAATCCGCAAAAATCAATATTCATGTTTTTTTAAGTTTCCTTAATCAACCTACGCATCAAAACGAAGCTAGTGATACTAGTAACACAATTAAAACATGAACTTTAACAATTTAACAACATTAACTCATCCAAAATCAAAGATTTAGCACACTCATTTCAAATGTTCAAACTAGTTACTCAAAACAACGAATCGAGCAAACAAAACATATATTCATGTTATACACGAGCCATAGACACTAACTAACACCATTTCAAGTCAAAAACACGAATTTAAAGAAAATTAGAGTTTTAGAAATGTTACCCAAACGAGATGAAGTTGGTATCAAATTGTAGAGGATGAAGAGAGGATTCCAAATATGTAATTTGTTTTGTTGCTAGCTCCCTAAACCGAATTTAGATGATGATTTTGTGTTTGAGGTTTTGAGAGAATAAAAATGGAAGTAATGAAATGGGGAGGTTGAAGGGAATGGAGGAGGGTGAAGGTTGACTAGTTGACCTAGTCATCTCTTTGCCCTCTTGGCAAGTTTAGTCCCTCAAGTTTCAAAGCGGGTGCGGGAATTAACCAAACGAATATTTTTAAAACGCTCGAGTAAACGGGTGATGTCAAAATTGAATAGCGGAAATATTATGAACGTTAGTCAACGGAAACTGGGAATTTAAATAGCGAAAGATATTATTAAAAAAAAAAGACGGTGTTAAAAATAAATTTAACGGAAAAACGCGGGATGTTACATTATCCACACCTCAAAAGAAATTTCGTCCCGAAATTTAGTTGGAAGTAGTAGTTGTTGAATCTTACTCGAGATCTTGCGTTGTAAATTCTACGAATAAGTGAAGGTACGTCCTTGAGTATTTCCACGAATTTTGACGGTCGGGATCATATGTTGTTTTAAGGTTTGGCTTCCATGATTCATGGTTTCAACCGGTCCTCCTAGGAAGTGAGGTTTATCGTCGATAGTGAGTTCATCAGAGGAGATAACAAGTTCTCGTTTCGCAAAACACGTCTTTGAGTTGATACATCGAATGTAGGATAAACGGAGACCCAAAATGAGTCGGAAAAGTCTAAACGGCTAGCGACGGGCCCAAAACGCCCCAAGAATTTAAAGGATCGAAATATAGCGGATTTAGCTTCCTACGTTTCCCGAAACGGATTGCACCTTTCCAAGGTGCGACTCTTAACGTGACGCGGTTTCCCACGTGGAATTTGAAATGTTTACGTCTAACATCGGCGTAGCTCTTGGTGATTACGAGTCGCGTAGGGTTTTACCTGAATATGAATAAATTTTCTCGGTTGCTCATGAATAACCTCGGCCCCGGTGAATTGATCATCGTTTACTTGGTTCGACAAAGGAGAATGACGTTTCCGGTCACATGTGGTTTCAAAAGGAGTGACGTTAAAACTCGAATGAAAATCATTGTAGTACGAGGATTCGGTTAAAGGAAAATACTTTTCTCAAGTAAATTTGAAGTTGGTAATACAAACTTGTATTATGGTTTCCAAGGTTTAAATCGCATGTTTGTTCGGTCCGTCGGGTTGTGGATGGTACGCGGTACTCATGTCTAAATGCGGTCCCGAGGCTTTTTGTAAGGTACTCCAAAATCTAGAAGTGAAACGAGGATCTCGATCCGAAACGGGGTACATTTCCCTAAGGCATATTGAACAAGTTTGCTAGGAATTGAAAACGTTAGCTAGGACAAGTTTCTCAAGAAAATTCGCGTCGCGGAAGATTTATCGGTTTCCAAAAATGTTCGTCGGGGCAAGTTCTTATCGGGTTTTGAAAACGATTGTTAGGACTATCCACCCTCGCGGCGAATACTTGTATGACGTGAAGAGTCGCTCTCCATTTAGAATTTAGAATAAGGACCTCCTGAACCGGAAGTACGAGGGTGATGCAAGAGAAGTTTCCGCCCCGATGTGAACATAACGAGTAAATTGTAGTTAGTCAATAAGACTGCGCGAGGACGAGCTAGTATACACGGGTAACATACGGTTGAAGCCGAGAGGAATCGGTAATTCATTCGGAAGCATAAATACAGTTCGACAAAAGTCGAAGGTGTGTCCCCGGTATGGTTGTTATCAATATTCTCGGAGTTTTCGGATGTCCAAACCTGAAAAGATGAAGTCATGTACATGGCACATGGTGGTGTTTAGGTTGATCGAGTCTAACCACCATCACGCGTCACTAGAACTTTGGTATGTCTTACCGTAATATAACTACGTTGATCGAGTGTCGTTATATTACGCTAACTCATACCTCCATTCCCACATCACTCCATAGATTCAAGTTCGTGTCATCGTGAAGACCTAAAATGAACAAAATGTAACGACGTCTCAAACGTGACTCATATTAAATCGAAAGAATTTCTGCAAATCTAAGGAAGCGTTCCCCGAGGGAAGTGTATAAATGATTGTTCACGTCAATGCGGTTCGAGTCAGACAAAAATGTATTCAGGTATGAAAAGAGTAACGAGTCATGATAACGAGTAGCACGCAACCGTAGTGATAAATGTTGATGACGATACTCACCTAGAGTAGTGATGGTAGTAACACCAAAAAGTAGATAGTAAGAAACACCAGTGGGAAACCGAGAGTAAGTTGAAACGGTGGCAAATAACAATCCGGGAGACAGAGTTCCCGAACAAGTGTGACTAATGAAGTCGTCGTCATCCATACGTGTATGAATCATGAATTTACGTGTGTTACCAAAAGTGGCGGAATACGAGTTCGTATGATGAAGGTTGGGTACCATTAAAAAGTTTGCCTAAGAATGATTCAAGTATAATGCACAAGTAGTCAAGTAAGTGCTATCTATAGCAAATGTATGTCAGAATGCAAATGCTAACTATCCGATTGTAGTCTAGACTCACTAATGCGTCCTAACGACTCTGTTAGACACACTAATGCATCCTAGTTCTCTACAACCAACGCTCTGATACCACTTGTAACGACCCGACCAAAACCGTTATTGACGGCGTCGTTAACTTAGGTCCCGTTGCGTGGTCGTAGTCCCTATATGAGACTCGTTTGACCAAAATTATGTCGCGTTCATTTGAAAGGTACAAAGTTTAGTTTAACAAACGGATCGACAATAAGTTTAAGTTTACAAAGTTATAAAGTATGAATGAAATAACTTGCGACATAATTAGTTTGAAACCACAGTTGCTATAAATAGCGTAAGTATGTAAACAATATGTTTGAATCCAACGGTGCTATCACTAGCGTATGCATGTATGTATGCTTGACTCCAAGCATGAAATCAGAGTGTATGCATGTATGCTTGACCCCAAGCAAGTATGAATGTACGCGGAAGCATGTATCAAATAGCCATGTATGAACCTGAGAAACATATAGAAAACTGTCAACGAAAAACGTTGGTGAAATCATAGGTGTATTTGTAAACGTTATATTTTGAACCACAAGATTTAGTATTTCCATAAATTGATCATCCAAAAGTTGCATTCCAAAAGTTGGTTCGCGAGCACCCAATTATCAAGACTTAACGTTTCCTTCCATAGAACCCCATCACAATAGTGTTAGAACATACACTGTTTCTCGAAAATATATTTCATCCGTAGACGGTAGCGAACCGTCCGTAATGAGGGTTTGTCAAACCCGTATGGCCACACAATATAAGTTCTCGCTTACACCCTGCAAGTGTAACTAATGATAATCGAATTGAGGATTTTTGTTCTAACTCGCTGTGGAATGTTTGTTTTCCTTGTACTTGTGTTCAAAGTATAAAAGCAAGTAGTACAAAATGTAACAAAGTATATGTTTCTCAGCCCACAATTTAAAAGTATAAAAAGTTGTTGAAAAGGTGGGACTATGATCTCACCTCGAGTGCACGAGTATAAAAGTACTTCAACAAGTAAACGTGTGTATGAAAGTTGCTTAGCCTTGACCTAAACAAGTAAGTTATATCAATTAACTGGTTACGACACAAGGTCGGGTGAAATGTGTTCAATTAGTCCTATGGCTCGTTACGACTCAATTAAGTATAGCATGTGAATCACGTTGTCAAGTTTCATACAAGAAACAAGTATAAAAAGCATGTTAGAATGATTGTATAAAAGTTTGGTTAAGTTTGACTAAAAGTCAAACTTGGTCAAAGTCAACGAAAAAGTCAACACGTTCGGGTTCGGTCCCGAACTATTTTTCTGAGGTTTTTATTCATATATAAGCATATTAGAACAAGTTTCATGTGAATCGGAGGTCGGTAGCTAGTCAAACATTTCGCGTGAAATGTGACAAAGTGAGCAGAATCTGGCCAGGCCAATCCGCGCGCCGCGCGGGGATGGGGCGCGCCGCGCCACCATCTGGGCAGAGATTTCTGGTCAGTTTTTCCCAGTATGCACGAACCAAAACATTTTCCAACCCAACTCTTGACCCGCAAACACTTATAATGCCTATCATATATCGTCGAAAAGGTATTTTGACGAGGAATACAACTAACCACATATCATCAATCAAAAACATCATTTACAATAACCGAAAACTCGTCAATTGATCAAGAAAGGTTTATTTTCAAAGTTTCAAGTTCGTAAAACGTATTTTATGATTCGGGAATCCAATTTACACATACGATATGCCGTTTTGAAGGTAATGAAGCATACATTACAACTAAACACTTACTAATAACATTTCATGGCATTCGAAACATCAAAAGCTCGTTTTAAGTCTATCAAACCCTAACCAAAATCCGCAAAAATCAATATTCATGTTTTTTTAAGTTTCCTTAATCAACCTACGCATCAAAACGAAGCTAGTGATACTAGTAACACAATTAAAACATGAACTTTAACAATTTAACAACATTAACTCATCCAAAATCAAAGATTTAGCACACTCATTTCAAATGTTCAAACTAGTTACTCAAAACAACGAATCGAGCAAACAAAACATATATTCATGTTATACACGAGCCATAGACACTAACTAACACCATTTCAAGTCAAAAACACGAATTTAAAGAAAATTAGAGTTTTAGAAATGTTACCCAAACGAGATGAAGTTGGTATCAAATTGTAGAGGATGAAGAGAGGATTCCAAATATGTAATTTGTTTTGTTGCTAGCTCCCTAAACCGAATTTAGATGATGATTTTGTGTTTGAGGTTTTGAGAGAATAAAAATGGAAGTAATGAAATGGGGAGGTTGAAGGGAATGGAGGAGGGTGAAGGTTGACTAGTTGACCTAGTCATCTCTTTGCCCTCTTGGCAAGTTTAGTCCCTCAAGTTTCAAAGCGGGTGCGGGAATTAACCAAACGAATATTTTTAAAACGCTCGAGTAAACGGGTGATGTCAAAATTGAATAGCGGAAATATTATGAACGTTAGTCAACGGAAACTGGGAATTTAAATAGCGAAAGATATTATTAAAAAAAAAAAAGACGGTGTTAAAAATAAATTTAACGGAAAAACGCGGGATGTTACAACGTTCGAAACGGACACTTTTAAAAAAATCCTAAACACAACAACATCCCGTATCTTTCTGTTCGTCGGGAGTTAAATTTTCCCGACAGCACCGTTACACTCGAAAATATTTATTGAACAAAACAAAACTAACTACGTTCGAAACGGATACTTTTTAAAAAACGCTTAACACAACGACATCTAAAACGGCGCTTAACACATGGGCCGTGTTCACCTTTGTAAATACACAACGCTACGTTAAATATGAATACGCAGGCCGAAAGCCCCCGGCCGCAACGCGCGGGCCGGTCCGAACTAGTTTATCTTTAAAACTTGATATAGTCACGTTACAATTTAAAATTCTTATCTCCGTCTAAAAAATATCTAATTTGCCTCCACGTTAATCATTAATGTGGATGGTCTTTGCATTTTCAATTAATTGGGAGAACCATTGATTTGTTAAAGTCTAATAAATAAATGTTGAAAGTATACACATATTCTTTTTTTAAGTGATGAAATGATTAATCGTTTAAATTTGTGTAAAATTCACACGAATTAACAGCAAATCACCAATAAAAGCTATAATCAAACCGGGTCTGTGATCCCAGGAATACATTCGAACGAAAATAACCAAGAACACAATAGACTTGTAACCAAGATTGGTAACAAAATTGGTACTTCAATCAATCACAGCAACAATAGATTATTACTAGAACTACAAAACAGAAACGATTCAAAAAGATTCAGAACGAGCAGGAAATTTTTGATGATGTGAGGCATATGTGTGTAATGTCTGAGCAGCAACCCTAGATGGGTATATATAGCCCTCACGAGAATGTTTCACTTTGCACCCTTGAGTTCCAATACCTTGATATTTGAGGAACAAAGCTGCCAACTTCCACAATATACATCCAACAACCATAAAATGCAATACAGGAACCTACACTTACAAACAAACACAATAAGGAGTAGATAAAGGGAAGATTGCAAGCATGAATTTTAACACCCTCCCTCAATCTTGTCTTTATATACATTGATAATTCCAAGTTTGTCACAAAAAAATTTGTGTTGAGATTTATTTAAGGATTTTGTGAAGATATCTGCTACCTGTATTGTAGTATCAATATAATCAGTTTTAATAACACCTGCCATACATTTTTCTTTTACAAGATGAACATCAATTTCAAAGTTCTTAGACCTTTCATGAAAAACAGGATTGGCAGCTAGCAAAAGGGCAGATTTATTATCACAAAAAAGGTTTACAGGCAGCACATTGTTTACTTTAAGATCAGCAAGCAGCTTCATAACCCATAGGATTTCCCAGGTTGTGGTAGCTAAAGATCTATATTCAGACTCAGTAGAAGATCTTGAGACTATGGGATGTTTTTTGCTTTTTCACCTAATAAAGGACCCACAAAAAAACAGGCAATATCCAGATACAGACCTTCTGGTCCCCAGACATTTTTCCCAATCAGCATCAGAGTAAGCATAAAGATTATTCATACCTGGATTTCTTACAATCTGAACACCAGCACCTGGATTTCCTTTTAAATATCTTAAAACTCTAAATGCAGCTTGGGTATGAGATTGAAGTGGAGAATGCATATATTGACTTAAACTTTGAACAAAGTATGAAATGTTAGGTCTAGTCAGAGCTAAGTAAATCAATTTTCCAAGAAGTCTTTGATATTGGGTAATGTCGTCAAGTCTTTTATCATTTTTAGTTTCATCATAATTTAACACAGAGTTGGACTCTAATGGAGTGGTAATTGGTTTTGATCCTAACATTCCAAACTCATTCAAAAGTTCAAGGTAGTATTTTCTTTGGTTCATACAAATACCTTTCTCAGTTTTGATAATTTCAATTCTAAGGAAATACTTAAGTTCACCCATGTCCTTTATTTTGAATTTAGATTTTAGATAATCTTTGACTTTGGCAATTTCATCTAAGTTGTTACCAGTTATAATCATATCATCCACATAGACCAAAAGAGCAATAAAATCAGACCCAACAGACCAAGTATATAAAGAATAGTCATTTCCACTTTGCACAAAACCATACTCAACAAGAAAGGAGGTTAATTTTTTATTCCATTGTCTTGGGGCCTGTTTCAACCCATATAGGGATTTAGTCAATTTGCAAACCCTAGTGTCATCTTTAGAAAAATAACCTTCAGGAAGTGTCATGTACACATCCTCAGTAAGATCCCCATACAAGAAAGCATTATTTATGTCAAGTTGAAGCAATGACCAGTTATTATTAACAGCTAAGGTCAAAATGCACCTTACAGCTACCATTTTTCCACTTCTCCATTTGCCTTATACTTGATTTTGTAGATCTACTTACTCCCAAGGGGCTTTCTTCTAACAGGAAGTTCAGGCAGAACCCATGTATTATTTAGGTTCAAGGCCTCCATCTCATCATTCATAGCATCATTTCAACATTGGTATTTTGATGCTTCATGATAAGATGTGGGTTCAGTGGATTTATCAATGGAAGAGATGAAAGATAGGGCAGAGGGTGACAGGTTATTGTAGCAAACATAGTTGCTTAGGGATATCTGCATTTAAAAACCACATTATTATTTTTTGGATGACTAATGTTGGAGTCAACAACAAAATCCTTCATTTAGTGGGGAAAACCCTAGTTCTCATGGACCTTTTAAGACTTCCCTCTTCATTGGTGTTCTCAGGTTGAACAAAAACAGGTTCAGGTTCAGGGTCAGATTGATATGAGTTGCCCTCAGGAGATGAAGATGTTTATTTAAGTGAGGAAGTGGTATCACTGCCTCCAGATGAATATGATTCATGGCTGCTGTGATCACTGCCACTTCCCTCATCATCCAGACTAGTTCTCTCCTCATCATTGGGACTTGGGGCTTTGGGATTTTCAGAAAAAATATCCAAAAAGTTTAAGTGATTCAAGTCAGATACAGTTTCAATACTAGCTTGTTTTGGGATTTTAAATTGAATGGAAAAACAGTTTCATAGAACTTCACAGCTCTAGAAAAAACTTATTTCATTTGACTCAAGACTTATTAACTTATAACCTTTTTTAAAAGAAGAATAACCTAAGAAAACACATTTTTCAGATCTTTTTACAAACTTATCATTATTGTTTAAAATGGTAGCATAACATAAACACCCAAAAGCCCTTAAATGAGAGAAATTTGGTTTTTTATTAAAAATCATTTCATATGGGGACCTTCTTGAGAGCACAGATGAGGGGAGCCTGTTGATCAAGTATGCAGCGGTTAGAATGCAATCAGACCATAATTCAAGAGTAATGCCACTTTGAAACAGTAAGGATCTAGCAACATTAAGTAAGTGTCTGTGTTTCCTCTCAGCAACCCCATTTTGCTGAGGGGTATAAGCACAGCTGGTTTGATGAGAAATGCCCTTGGTGTTACAAAATTGTTCAAACTTGTTATTCACAAATTCAGTGCCATTGTCAGATCTTATGACCTTTACAGATTTTCCAAATTGATTTGAAAGTAAATTTGCAAAGTTTTCAAACATATCAAACACATTAGATTTGGATTTTATCAAGTAAACCCACACAGCTCTGGTAAAGTCATCAGCAAAGGTCAAGAAATATTTGTAACCATCCTTGGAAGTGATCCTATATGGCCCTCACAAATCTAAATGAACAAAGTCACCCAGAGAATTAGATTTGTGATCACTTATGGGAAATGGTTCCCTTGTTTGTTTTGCCTTATGGCATGTGTCACAAAAAGTAGTTTCAGGTTCAAATTCCCATGCAAGGTCATTCTTTAAGAGGTCTAATACAGGTTTGGCAGGATGACCAAGGCTGCAATGCCACAGATTCACACAATTATTCATATCACCTTGAATATCATCAAACAGATACAAGCCATTACTTAAACTACCAGTCCCCACAATCTTCTTTTCCAATAAATCCTGAATAAAACACTTTGAGTCATTAAAACCAACAAAGATTTTTTTTATTTTTAGACAACTTGTGAACAGACAACAGATTAACACAATACCCAAGGACAACAAGAACATTTGACAGTAAAATGTTATTATTTAGCATTAAGTCCCCTATTTTTGTTATCTTAGCTTGAGTTCCATTTGGGTGCCCCACAGTTATTCCCAAGGAAGACACATCAAATAAATTTTTCAAATTGTTTAAGCTTCATGTCATGTGTTGTGAAGCCCTAGAATCAATAATTCACCTAGTGCAGTTGTTCAAATCATGAGAGGTGTTGTTTGAATTAAAATATTTTTGAAAGTTTTTGTTAAATAGAACATTCATGTTTTTAAAGGTACCTGCTACATTAGCATGCACATTTCCAACTCATCAGCTTGTTTATTTGGTCAGGTGTGAAATGAGCACTTTTTCCAACAGATTTATTGCTAGGAATGCTTCCGCTAGTGCTAGTGCTGTTATTGTTGCTTCTCTTTACCCAACCTGGAGGGTACCCAACTATTTCATAGCACCTGTCTATAGTATGTCCATTCATGTTGCACTTAATGCATTTTAAGTTTGTGTTGGGACCTCTTCTAAATTTCTCTTTATTATCAAAAGTTTTAGAAACAAGAAAAGCAGATTGTTGAGACTTCCCAACCCCCTGACAGTGGAGGAATCTCTATGTGATTCCTCTCTTGACACAATGGAGAAAGCAGTTTGCACACTGGGTAATTTTTCTCTTGTGAGAATGTTACTTCTAACAGCATGATAGCATTCATCAAGACCCATTAAAAATTGCATAAGTTTAATTAAGTCATTGTGATCCTTGATTTCAGTGTTGTTACAATCACAAGTAGGTAATTTAACAAGAGCATCAAATTGTTTCCACAAGGCATTTAATTTGTGATAGTAATCAGACAATGAGTCACCATTTTGAGAGATAGTATTAATTTTCTTATGCAGATTAAAAGTAACTGAACCATCAATTTTGTCATAAGTTTCTTTCAATTCATCCCACACAGTTTTTGCAAGTTTTGAAAAAACTTGACCAGAAAAAAGTTCTTCACTCATAGAGTTAAGAATCCAAGACAACACAACAGAATTGCATCTATCCCATTGTAAAGCAAGAAAATTATCAGTAGTGTTTTTAGTGACAGTAACATCTATGAAACCAATTTTGTTTTTAGTTTATAGGGCTAGTAGCATAGCTCTACCCCAGACATTATAGTTTTCAGTTCCCTTTAATTCATAGAAATAAATGCAGTAATACTAGTATCACTAGAGTGCAAATACAATGGATCTCCAAAATCAAGATCACTCACATGAGTGGTCTTGGATCCATCACCAGTATCATTCACCATGGTAGCAAACAGTAATCAAGAACACAAAGGCAGCAATAAAGTAGTCTTTAGAACAACCAAGTAGGGATCCAGATAGACAGAATCTCAAAAGGATTCTATCCCAGGGCTTCCTTGGGGTCCTTTCAGACTAGACAGGCAATGAAACACTATAAATAACAAGTACAGTTATAGCATACACATAAGATCACACAAAGCAGATAATAAATAAGCAAAAATAGAAATTAGGGTTATAGAGAAACTCCCCTTTGTAGCAGCGGAAGACGGAATAGACAAAAAAGATTCATATCAGGTTCAATCAACCCTAACCATAATTCAAAAAATTAGGGTTTCTTCTTGAATCCAATTAAGTGCCCAAAAACAGAAAACACAGGTCCAATTCGAACCCAATAGACACAATTTGAGACACAATTTGAGATGACCTGTCCTAATCCATAAAGACGAATACAATAACATATGGTTTCATTGTGAGGTATTTGACCTCTATATGATAAGTTTTACAAACATTGCATTCGCTTTTAAAAGACGACTTTCATTTCATCGCAAATTGACAGGCATGCATACCATTTCATAATATATCCAAACTATAAATGACTTAATAATAATCTTGTTGACATCAACGACTTGAATGTAACGTCTTTTGAAATATACCATGAATGACTCCAAGTAATATCTTTAAAATGAGCAAATGCACAGCGGAAGATTTCTTTAATACCTGAGAATAAACATGCTTACAAGTGTCAACCAAAAGGTTGGTGAGTTCATTAGTTTATCATAATCATTCAATTCCATAATTTTAATAGACCACAAGATTTCATTTTCATAATAAAGTGCAGGTCTGCTCACTGCTGTAAAAATTCATTCATATGATGAACAGCTGGTAACCGACATTAACAAAAATGCATCTAGCATATCCCCATACAGGCACCTTGTCTGTATATAGTATAAACCTCGAAGTACTAAAGCAGTTCAAATTCTCTGACTGGGCTTGTCAAGGTCCATAGATCTATCTTTAGGATTCACGTCAATTAGTGGCGTTCACTAATTCTTAGGTTACATGACTAAACAAAAAGGGATACGCGGTATAATAATTCAACATAGAATGTAGTTCAAGTACTTGTGTCTATTTCATTAAACATTTATAAAACAGCGCATGTATTCTCAGTTCCAAAAATATGTATTGCAAAAACATTTAAAAAGGGAGCAAATGAAACTCACGATACGATATTTTGTAGTAAAAATATGCATACGACGGAACTGAACAATGCAGGGTTGGCCTCGGATTAACGAACCTATATCTATTATCTATATTAAAACATATAATCGTAATCGAGCAATTATATATATATATATATATATATATATATATATATATATATATATATATATATATATATATATATATATATATATATATATATATATATTATTAATAATATACTTGTTATTTTATATGTTATTTAGATAAATTTAATATATTTGATTTATATGTTTTATATAACTATTATTCATCATTAATAATAAAACTGTATATTAAGGTTCATATATGATAAAAATATATATTTATATATCAATTGATATCTTTTATATATATAACTTTAATTAATATCTTTTTAGTAATAAAAATATAGTATAATGTATTTTTATATAAAAATAGCTATTTGTAATAATATTGATAGTTTTAGTGATAACAAAATAATAATTTTAGTAAGATTGATAATAAGTTTAATATTAACAATACTAATAATCATATTAATAATAATAATGATAATATTAATAATAATATAATACTAATAATTATAAAATGATACAAATTCTAATATAAATGATAATAATAATAAATTTTTATTACTTTCATAATAATAATAATAATAATACTTAGATGATAAAATTAATAATAATATTAATAATACTTATAAAAATAAAAATAATAGTAATGTTTTTAATATTTATAAATCTAAATATGATAAAAGTAATAATAATAATTATAATACTAACAATAACAATCATAATAATAATAATGGTAATAATAATAGTTATAAGATAATTAATAATAATAACATAATAATGATATTAAAATAAATCTACCTTCAATAAGCCCTTTAAAAAAAATGTCCCAAGCCGGGCTCGAACCCTCGACCTCCTGAACAACGCAACCAACCCTTAACCATTGATCCATTACAGTTTTCTGAGTTAATATCCATATTATTTTTATTTATTACGTTTTCTATTTTCCTTCATCTTCTTCCTTCTTCTGACCAATTAATCGACCAGAGTTTTTATTAATCGAAATTACTAAATACAAAACAATTTACGTTCTTCAATTGTAATATAAACGAAATATGGTGATTAATTGTATTAACAGAAAAAAAAAAAGAACTGACCTGAAGAACATACGTATGAACTCCAAATCAATTTCGAATTTTTAGACTACGATTCCTGAATGAAATAAGTCCTAAATTAATCCTAGAAACTTTCTGGATCATCAATTTAACATAAAACATTAAAACGAATCCAAATTTCTCGATGAACGGATTGTTTGACTTTTCGAAAATTAACGTTGACTCCAAAATTAGAACTCGATTAGAAAAATTGGAACATGAGGTTTTGCAGTTAGTTTGAGTAAAAGGTTTCTAACAAAACTGCATCATTACATTTTGAAATTGATTTCGAAATCGAACTATTGAAAATATGAAAGCAAGAACAGGGGACCGAGCTGTTTTCTTTAAAATTACAATTTAATTTATCAGTTTGAGTTCGAATTGCATTAGAAAAGAATTATATAGAGGTCAATTGATATCGTTACAGTTAATTTGACTCAATTGAAGCATGTTTTGTAGCTTGATTTGTTCGACAAAAATATATTCTGTCAGAAGAAAAATAGAAAAAGTAAAATCGACATTCAACATAAATTGGTTTGATTCTAATGATTGAATTTTTGACTTGTACGATTTTAGAGACACAAAAACAAATTATACACAGCTTGAAAACGATCTGTAACTGATTCTATATTACAATTTCGTTTTTGATTATAAATAAATATTAATAATAATAATCCTATTAATAATAATAATTAATAATAATAATATTAATAATTATTAATAATAATAATGTTAATAATAATAATAATTATATTAACAATAATAATATTATTCATAATAATAATATTAATTTGTATTATTTATAATAATAATGATAATTATAGAAATAATAATCATAATACTAATTATAATTTTACAATTAATTATAATAATAATGATATTAATAATAACAATAATAATGATTTTAGTAAGTTTAATAATAATAATGGTTACAATAATAAAAATAATAGTATTATTATTAATGATACTAATAATAATATTAGTTATAATAATATTAATATTAATATTATTAATGATAATAATAATATTAATAATAATAATATAACAACTTGTACATATCAAATTTCATGTTTATATCATAATATTATTAACACTTATATTAATATTAATAATAATAATAAAAGTAATAATATTATTATAGCAACTATATTTTTACCTTCTTGAAACAATAAAAATATATTTGCAAATTTATAATACAAAGCTTTAATTAAGTTCTTCCAAATTCACAAACAAATTATCTTATAAAATGTTTTTAATAATAAAGTTCTTTTTAAACTGAAACCGTTTTAGTACGTTTGAAACTAATTCAAATAAATATGATAATTTTGTTTTTCAATCTAAATAAGAATCATTTTGTTAAAAGGTTAAAATGATGAAAATTGTTATATCATAAAATGTTTTAGAAAAATAAAATCATATATAACACATAGAGGTTTTAATTTTTTAAATTACCGTTTGTTGGTGAAGAGTATAATAAAGTTCACTGGTTAATTAAATGTATGAAACCATCTTAATGTAAAATGTCTATTTAAATACTTATCGGTATCCAACATCTAAGTTATCTACATTCTACATTCTTACTTTCACATTAAATAAAATGAAAGTTAAAATAGTTATCTTGACAAAGTCACGAGGAAAATATTGTAAAGCATGAATTTGAAATCAAACAGGAATCTTCACTAACCCTTGTCTAGTTCTCGTTAATTAACACATTTGTTCTTACATATAGATCACTTTACCATTTATTCCGAATATTGTTAAAATGGGAAGATTTCTCAAATCAATGTGGACCTCTCAACAGAGACTTGTAAACATATCATAATGTATCTGATAATTCAATCATTTGAGATTATCTTTTAATTCCGTCGATAAATATATTAAACATATATTGAAGCAAATACATTCATGTAAAGTATTATACATCTAATACTTTGTTAACATTTTCAAGTTATAATATATATATATACATCTATATATACATATTTATATACACATAAATGTTCGTGAATCGTCGAGCACAGTCAAAGGGTAATTGATTACATAAAAGTAGTTCAAAAATTTTGAGATTCAACTTTACAGACTTTGTTTATCGTGTCGGAATCATATAAAGATTAAGTTTAAATTTGGTCAGAAATTTTCGGGTTGTCACACGATTTGAACCAAGGAATCAATAGAATTGAATTTTGAATCAACCTAATTGAATAAAACACATGGCCGCCAAACCCTAGTAATCAGATTCGACGATTTTGAGCAACAACAGGATCAAACAAGTCACCAATGCTCCGATACCATGTAAAATTCACACGAATTAACAGCAGATCACCAATAAAAGCTATAATCAAACCGGGTCTATGATCTCAGGAATACAGTCGAACGAAAATAATCAAGAACACAATAGACTTGTAACCAAGATTGGTACCAAAATTGATACTTCAATCAATCACAACAACAATAGATTATTACTAGAACTACAAAACAGAAACGATTCAAAAAGATTTAGAACGAGCAGGAAATTTGATGATGTGAGGCGTATATGTGTAATGTCTGAGCAGCAACCCTAGATGGGTATATATAGCCTTCACGAGAATGTTTCACTTTGCACCCTTGAGTTCCAATACCTTGATATTTGAGGAAAAAAGCTGCCAACTTCCACAATAGACATCCAACAACCATCAAATGCAACACAGGAAACTTATACTTACAAACAAACACAATAAGGAGTAGATAAAGGGAAGATTGCAAGCATGAATTTTAACAATTTCCCTCTTAGTATATGTTAAATTGAGTATTACTTTTGTTATTAGATGAGCTTCCTCGGTATATGTGATTTTTTTTTAACGGGGATATTATTGTCACTGATGGGAGCCATTAAGCACCCACCCGATTAGATCCAGGAAGTCACAAGCAGTGTTGTAAATCTCCCGAGATCTCCCCGAGATCTCATTTTTAGAAGGCAAGCGAGACGAGATGTTCATCTCCCGAGATTTCTCAATCAACGGGGTCAAACTTAGTCAAAGCTACGATTTCTCGGATTTTCTTGCCAATTTATAAAATTTTCTTGTAAAATTCGTAATTTCTAAGATTTTCACGCTGATTTCTAGGATATTTTTGTAAAATCTCGTAAAAACGTATATAAATATACATATATTTATGTTTTTATGTATATTTTTATTAAAAAAACTATAAAATCAACGTAAGTCAACGTCCGAGATCTCCCCGAGATTATTCCGAGATGCCGAGATCTCCCTAAAAAAGTCCAAACGAGATCTCCCCGAGATCCGAATTCTGCAACCTTGGTCACAAGTCGTGCTCACTTTTTACACTCGTTAGGAGGAAACTTTAGGATATTTCACCTAAGAAAACCCCCCTAAGGGAACCTTGCTAGATGTGGACAGAACCCACCTTTTGATAAAAACTCCAAGAGAACTTCATAACCAATTGCAGAGCAAATTGGAATATAAAATCCCTAATTGAGGCTCGAACTAGAGACCTTTAGACACCTAGGAAAAGGTGGTGCCCACTCAGCTATATGGAGATAGTTCTCAGTATATATGAAATTGAGTATCACTTTTGTTGCGGATGATGGGTGTTGTAGTTTTATGCACCTTTAGGTTTTTTTTACAGGTTTGTTGGGCTTCCGAATGAGGAGGTGACAGTGTATATTGTACTGGTCTTAGATAGAGGGCCTAGTTTTTTTTCAATTGGACTTTGTTTGTTAATTTGATTCACTGTACCTAGTTTGTATTTGAGGCTTGTGGTATTTTTTGGTTTGTTGTGTTAGTTAGTGTACGAAGTTAGGTTAGTTGTTGGAATGTCATCTATTAGGACTCCGAAAGCTCAATGTGTATTTACTTATAGATGATCAGATCTTATGTATTTTTGTACCTCATGTGATCCTCGAATGATTTTATATATATATATATATATATATATATATATATATATATATATATATATATATATATATATATATATATGGACAAAAGTTCAAATGAGAACCATAAAAAGGGCGAGAACTGCGAGAACTTTTAATTTATGAAGATTTTCACATGTAACTAGATTGAATCACACATAAACCTTGATGAAGAGTATGAATGAACATAAAATAGTTGAAAAACACTTATATTTTACCTATATAACTAAATATATAGTTTCTCGTTCACATGTGCATATTTGTTTCCGAACATGTGAACAGTTTCATATAATTAGCTATTTAACATGTAATTTGAGCTAATGAACATATGTTTGTTAATGATATGTGCATTAATTAACATTTGCATGTAATTTGTTGCTTTTAAATGCATAAAAACTATTAAATTAAATAGTTCTCGCAGTTCTCACCTTTTTAGTGATTCTCGTTTGAACTTGCCCCTGTATGTATGTATGTATGTATCTGTGTGTGTGTGTGTGTGTGTGTATATATATATATATATATATATATATATATATATATATATATATATATATATATATATATATATATATATATATATATATATATATGCATAGACATATAAAAAATCACCTTAACCCTTAAATGTGTTTTAATTTATCACCACTCTCTTTTATAAATAAAATTTTTCATAATAAAATAAATATTTGGCAATAAATGGGATCATTGAGATGAATGCATCTATAACAATTAGTTTTGATCTGAGTAGACTCTGAACATAATAGAGAATAGTCTAACCCCGAGAATCAAGTCTGGCTATCCTTTGTTTGCGATTGACGTTTTTGCAAAGTATGTTCATCGACGACTAAATGTTTCTATCTGGTTTGATTCATGGTATCACTTTATAATATCTAATAAGCTAAGTAAAGATTTTTAGTCAAATTTAACTATCTCAATACATAAACATCTTCCTATAAAATAAACAAATTGACTATAAATGAGAACATTGACATGACTTTATCCGAAACATTTGATTGTAATCTTTTTATTAGTAGAATAATTATTGGGTTTATTAATATCTTAAAACTTACTTTAAAGTTAAATTTTAATTTACAAGTAGCACATTTTAAAATGTTCAAAAAACCCCTCAAAAAGTCTATTTATCTTCATAAATTTTTTTCTTGCGTAACATCTTCCACCTGCTTTGTTTCAATGATTGTATCACAGTCAACGCATGTTGGGTTTCTTATGTTACATTCCTAATTCATAGTATCGTGTGAGGAATCAATACTTATTTTCCTCTTGTTTTCATGCGATGCGAGATAAATATAAAGGAGCCTTTGTGATTCATTTTTTTGAGGCCATAATGGATTTAAGACGACAAAAGAGGAAGAGTTTCTTATTTAAGGTGGACTTTGAGAAAGCTTTCGACAGCATCAACTGGAAATTTCTCATGGATATAATGGGTAATAATGGGATTTGGAATCAAGTGGCGATCCTAGATCATGTCTTGTTTGAAATCGATTACCATTTCCGTATTGATTAATGGTTCTCCTTTGGTCAAATTCAGACTTGGTAGGGGGATCCGTCAAGAGGACCCTCTATCTCCAATCTTATTCATTATTGCAGGTGGAGGTCTCAACTTGCTTGCGAAAAATGCTATAAGAAATGGAAACTTGAAGGGTGCCGAAATTGGGAAAGATAGAATTCCTCTTTCTCACTTGTAATACGCGGACGATATCATTTTCATCGGAGATTGAAGTAAGAAAAATTCGTAGCATTTTGGCTCTACTCGGTTGTTTTGAAGATGTCTCTGGCCTAAAGGCAAAAGGTAAACACTCATAAGAGTGCATTATTTGGGATTGGGGTGACTGACGAGTGTACAAAGATAATGGCTACACATATTGGTTGTAAAGTCGGTTCCTTCCCGGTAACATATTTAGGATTGTCAGTGGGGTGTAAGATGAATAAAGTGAAAGATTGGGAACTGGTAATTGAGAAGTTCATGAAACGGTTGTCGGAATGGAAAGCTAAAGTAATGTTTTACATCGGGCGTTTGACCCTTATAAAATCAATCCTCTCAATTCTACCTTTGTACTACTTCTCTCTTTTCCGAGCTTGTAACGACCCGGAAATTTCCGACCAAATTTAAACTCTAATCTCTATATGGTTCCGACACGATAAGCAAAAACCCTAAAGTTGACCCGCATTTTTTTTCGATCGTTCTACACTTATAAGATTAATATTTACATAAATTAAAACTTACCAACATGATAAGTAATCCAAATTGTCGAGATTTATATTTCCGAAAAGAGTTTTACACAACGTTTGACCGTCTAGTTTGACCGACGATATCACGAACTATACAATATATGATAATTATACGTTTGCGTATATATATGTATATATACATATTTAACATGATTAATGAATGTTTTAATATCTTATTCTGTATCAAAAACTATAAGTTATAAGTATATTTTGAAACTACTAACTTAAGTTTTCAAAACGATAACTATACGTAACGTTATTTGACATAAATACTTAAGACTTATAATGTTTATACATATATCGTATAAGTAATGTATTTACTCACTTTTAAGACTTAAATACATAAAATCATATAAGTGTATTCACAAAAGATAGCTATATTTGAATCCTCATTCCATTTTTCACAAAATTTCTATACGTATATCTAGAGTATTTGTACTCGTATCATACCTAGCTTCTATACGTATTTACTATTGGTATATACACATCAAATCACCACCTAACCAGCCCTTGTTACTACCCTAGGTATAAGGTAATTGCTTTTGTATTATTGTTTGACAAATACATAAGATTACAAACTAAAATTTTGTCATGTTATCCTTAAAGATCACATTTTTAGGAGTATATATGTATCATCATTTTGATTCATTTACTACTTCAATCTCCTAGCTAAAACACACACACTTATAACCCTTAAACACCTTCAACAATTCAGTAAAGTTCTAAGAAGATCTAGCTTCAAAAACCTTACATAAACACCATAAGAAAACCATACAAAAACACTTCAAGAAAACCTTCCAAGAACACCAACTTACTTCCAATCTTTCATCCACTTCTATCACCCTTTTGATTCTAGCTTCTTACTCCTCTTTTACAGCAAACTTATCCAAGGAACTTGAGGTAGAATCTATGTTCATAACCTTGTTCGATTCATATATATATAGCTATCTTATTTTGTGGTACAAAAGTTTAACAACAAGAACATAGTTTGAATGTTTTCAAACTTGTTTGCAAACTAAATAGATCCTTCTAACTTAACTTTTAAAATACTTCAAGACCTGTAATATAACTTAAATATATGCTAATTTAATAAGGTAAAACTTGGTTTTTCAAAGTATAAGTATTTTTAGAAAAATGGTCATTAAATGATTTTTTTTGTAACAAAATGTTTAACTTCATATGTTTCACTAATGTTTCACTTATGCCGTATGATTTTGAATACAAACCAAGGTATTTACAGTTCATAGTCTTAAAGAAGAACTCGATCCAAGAAGATGGCAATTTGAATCAACGAAAACGGACTTGTAACGAAGAAACTATGACCGAAACAAAATTGATTATCCTAGATCATTTCAACTACGGGATCAATTGGAAAAAAAGATATAAATCACATATTTCTAAGATAACATGATATTTTATATATATGTACTCATAATTCAAT
The DNA here is from genome assembly GCF_046630445.1 of Rutidosis leptorrhynchoides. Lineage (NCBI taxonomy): Eukaryota > Viridiplantae > Streptophyta > Magnoliopsida > Asterales > Asteraceae > Rutidosis > Rutidosis leptorrhynchoides. Next base: position 389,231,139 of record NC_092337.1, read on the forward strand.
TTCATATGGTTCAGGATCACCCGTAAACAACACGAGAAGATTAATCATAAGATCCCATGATTGTACGCAACACGTCATTTGACAACACCGGTACTTTATGTACGCAACACGTCATTTGACAACACCGGTACCATGGGTCAAGATTAATCTCGACCAATACATATATGATGAGGGTTTTATTTATTTCATTGGGGGTTTATTAAACATCTAAATATGAACCATTAAAATTGAATTACTAACAACGAACTGCTAACTACAGACTAAGGAATTATTCAAAGTATTAAAAGTATAACAAGTATATATATGTGACATTTGTTTAAAAAAGAAAAGGTATTGATATATTATATATGGATAGGTTCGTGATATCAACCGGAGACCAAGTCAAATTATATATATATCTTCAAGACGAAAGTGAGTATATAGTCCCACTTTTAAACTCTAAATATTTCGAGATGAGAATACATGTATTTTATGTTTTACATTATGGACACAAGTAACTGAAAAATATATTCTACGTTGAGTTGTACCACTGGCATACTTCCCTGTAGCTTGGTAACTAATATTTACAGCGGTATTGTAAACGCGAATCCTGTTGATAGATCTATCGGGCCTGACAACCCCAACCGGACTGGACGACCAGTATTCAACGGTTGCACAGTACTTCGTTTCGTGACTACACTTGGTACAGTGTAGTAAGATTTCATATTAAAGGGAATATGCGACGTGATTAATTGTTAAGTATGGTTACCAAGTGCTCAACCACTTAGAATATTTTTATTAAAATGTTTATATATGAAATCTTGTGGTCCATCGTTATATCGCTGCTAGCATCAAACCTATATATCTCACCAACTTTATGTTGACGTTTTAAAGCATGTTATTCTCAGGTATGAATTAAGACTTCCGATGTGCGTTAGCTCATATTAAGGATACTAGTTGGGACCATTTAAGCCATGATACAAGAACGTTGCATTCGAGTCATTGAAGATCATTAAAGACATTTATTAAGTAAATGACAGTTTAGGTCATTTGGATATCGAGAAATGTTTGACGAGTTTATTAATTTTTTATGTAAAGATAGATTGCCTTTTAAGAATAAATGCAACGTTTGTAAAATGTATCATATAGAGGTCAAGTACCTCGCGATGTTATCAACTGTTGTAATTCGTTTGTAATCAATATGGACATCGTCCGGATGATTAGTTTCGGATCCTTTCAGTTGGTATCAGAGCGTTGGTCTTAGCGAACCAGGCCTTGCATTAGTGTGTCTAACTAGTAGTTGTTAGGATACATTAAGTGAGTCTGGACTTTGACCGTGTCTGCCTGTCAAAAGTTTTGCTTATCAATCCTAGTCGGAAATCATCTGCTTATCATCCTTAGGGAACTGCCTGCTTATCATTCTTAAGTCTAGACACGTCTTACTGCATTTAGTGCATCGATAGTGTATAGACAAAATTCATATCTTAGCGTATCTGTTACTATAGACATTGCCTGACGTATTTCAAAGATTCTCCGTAATTCACGGGATTTCGGTATTATATATACATATGAAAAATTATGTATTGAAGAGTACCAAACCCAACTCCTATAATCTATTCCAAACCAAAAAAATTCATTTCTCTAACTATACAAGATGAATTCTTCATCCAGTTCGAATTCCTCCGACTTCGATAGCTACGCCGACATGGATTTCCATTCGAGCTCCGAGAACAGCGTCACCGGAATGGATCAACCAATTTCCCATCATCTATTCTGGATGAACTGGGGATGGGTTCGTAATATACTAAATTTCTGGAGGCAAGAAGAAGGTGATCCATTTCATCCACCAAATTGCCCTCTTAACGATGAACCTGAAGCACTTACCGGCGAACCCATTCGAAACACCATTTTCTCGCTCATTTCTAGAGTATCTCGTCATGATTACATACTATCCCATATTTCAAATCTTGTTCATTCGCTCGTTCCAACCGTCAATCATCCCGGTATAATAGAAGAAGTCAACGAACTCCGTGCTCGGGTAGTGGTTTTGGAGAATATGGTGCGAAGGTTACAAACACCAACAGCAGCACCAGCAGCATAATCCGTACTACCATCGTCAACGCCGACAGTACCTTTATCACCCCAATCACAATCTCAACATCACAATCTGTATCTCGAATATCAACATCACACGACTCAATATCTGTACTTCGAGTATGATCTTCGTTCTATATATCGTTCTACATCGATTATCTTCGCTTTACGTATCGTATGACGATTATGTAATTTCTAAAGTCTTAGAGATTATGTAATCTAGAATTAACGATAAATCAAATGAGTTTATTATCTTATTGACTCATTAAATCTATGATTATCTCTGAAGAAAATATATATGCAAGTATATTTTCATAAAGATAGTAATTAAAAATTCCTTCGTACAAACTAATAATGATGAAAATATTTTAACGGGTGGGTAGTACCCGAGGAATATTTAGAATTCACATTAATAAGTTATATTGTACATTCTTGAATCTGATTCAACGGTTATCTATTATCTTACTTACAACCACCGATATTCGTATCCGCTCAACCCAGAATAACCATTTTCAATCAAATTTCATATTCGGATTTTGACCTACCAGAATCCAACAAGTGGCATAAAGAAGAAAACATTGGACAATTAAAATGAATTAAAATGTTGATTGTAACATATGAAACTAAACAATTCTTCAAGTTTGCCACTTGATTTTATCTTAAACCTCATTCGTAACTTGACGATTACAATTCGCATTCAAATCCTTTCATGATTTCTAAAAACACCCTGAACTATGAAGTAGCTCTTGAAATGCTGATGAAGCAGCAAAAACTGTAAACGACTTTAACAATCAAAAGATTGATGATAAAGAATGGTATGGTGGTAAAGCTGAGAAAAAGAGAAGGTTTGGAACTGGAAAACGGATTGAGCAAAGTATGAAGGAGGCCGTGAACAAATCATGAAAACAGAACCTGCCTTCAAAGGATCCAAATGATCCAGTGCCTGCTGAAACCGTTAGTAAGAACACTGCTCCTTATTCTAAACTTTTCAAGATGATATTCTTCACCATCATTTTATCTTAGATATTATAAGATATCTTCATTCGTTATACATATTTTTCATATTTCTGGAGATATTTTTACAACTATTCCTATCTGCGATCATTTAACTCTCCGTAACATCTGCGCTACAATATAAAAGAAACTGTGTTAGTTTCTAAATTCTGAAATCTCTAAGTTTAAAAATATGAATGTTTTGAAGTAGTGTTGGGAACTGATACATGAATTAGTATAATATAATGAAACTTGATCAACTTCATTATATTACAGTAAGTCATGTTAAGTTTCTAATGGAATGTGATGATTCACAGTACCGTCATCATGTGCCATGTTACACGGCTCTTACATTCTATCAAGTCTTCAAACATATTAGAACGTATCACCTTGATAGTTCTATTTTTTTTTTTTCGGAAAATTCGAGTAATTTAACGAATCAAGATCGTGCCATTACAATTTCATTCTAAAACCAATAGCAAGGTTCATTCCAAATTTCCTACCTACGAATTTCGGACCATTGTTCGCTTGGCTCAAGGATGGGAAGAAGAAATGAAGGGACAAAACTTCAGAATAGAAATAGGAACATAAACCACAGCAAATAAGAGAGAGCATTAACTGTGGATGACAATGATTTTAAGGGACGGGAGTAGGAACATCGAAATATAAGGGAAGGTATAAAACCTAACAACAACCCCGAAACTACAAACCGTGCATATCAATACGTATTGCAACGTAAAGGCACGGGAGAATTAAAAACATTATAATTCCAAGGAAAGGATAAAAGAGAATAGATTCTTCTGGTGATAGATGAAAAAGAAGAATGAAAGATATGAAAGTTAGAAATATAACAAGAGTTAGAATGGGATGGAGCATATTAGCGAATGTCTTAAAGTAGGAACTAAAGAGAAAGAATAGAAGATGTGAGAAGAAAGAAAGGGAAGGAGGTAAATTTATAGTGAAATATTCGACAAAGAAATCAAAACAGATTGCCGCGTTAAATCAAAGAAGATCCTGATCGCCGCAAAACTAAATCTTATTACATAAGATTTTCTTTAAAACCCTTAAATCCCGGAAATCGATCATAATCACGTCATCGGTTACAACAATTCTATATTTACTCATTTAACTCTTTTGTGATAGCTTCGCTCGTGCGTCTCACATAACCAAATCGTTTTATCTAAATCTTTCAATAATGATAAAATTTCATTATTACCTCATATTCGTCATGAAAACATTCCTATGGTTATTTATGACAACCTCTACCAAGGATGTCCATATTGATTACAAACGAATTACAACAGTTGATAACATCGCGAGGTACTTGACCTCTATATGATACATTTTACAAACGTTGCATTTATTCTTAAAAGGCAATCTATCTTTACATAAAAAATTAATAAACTCGTCAAACATTTCTCGATATCCAAATGACCTAAACTGTCATTTACTTAATAAATGTCTTTAATGATCTTCAATGACTCGAATGCAACGTTCTTGTATCATGGCTTAAATGGTCCCAACTAGTATCCTTAATATGAGCTAACGCACATCGGAAGTCTTAATTCATACCTGAGAATAACATGCTTTAAAACGTCAACATAAAGTTGGTGAGATATATAGGTTTGATGCTAGCAGCGATATAACGATGGACCACAAGATTTCATATATAAACATTTTAATAAAAATATTCTAAGTGGTTGAGCACTTGGTAACCATACTTAACAATTAATCACGTCGCATATTCCCTTTAATATGAAATCTTACTACACTGTACCAAGTGTAGTCACGAAACGAAGTACTGTGCAACCGTTGAATACTGGTCGTCCAGTCCGGTTGGGGTTGTCAGGCCCGATAGATCTATCAACAGGATTCGCGTTTACAATACCGCTGTAAATATTAGTTACCAAGCTACAGGGAAGTATGCCAGTGGTACAACTCAACGTAGAATATATTTTTCAGTTACTTGTGTCCATAATGTAAAACATAAAATACATGTATTCTCATCCCGAAATATTTAGAGTTTAAAAGTGGGACTATATACTCACTTTCGTCTTGAAGATATATATATAATTTGACTTGGTCTCCGGTTGATATCACGAACCTATCCATATATAATATATCAATACCTTTTCTTTTTTAAACAAATGTCACATATATATACTTGTTATACTTTTAATACTTTGAATAATTCCTTAGTCTGTAGTTAGCAGTTCGTTGTTAGTAATTCAATTTTAATGGTTCATATTTAGATGTTTAATAAACCCCCAATGAAATAAATAAAACCCTCATCATATATGTATTGGTCGAGATTAATCTTGACCCATGGTACCGGTGTTGTCAAATGACGTGTTGCGTACATAAAGTACCGGTGTTGTCAAATGACGTGTTGCGTACAATCATGGGATCTTATGATTAATCTTCTCGTGTTGTTTACGGGTGATCCTGAACCATATGAAATTGAATTATGAGTACATATATATAAAATATCATGTTATCTTAGAAATATGTGATTTATATCTTTTTTTCCAATTGATCCCGTAGTTGAAATGATCTAGGATAATCAATTTTGTTTCGGTCATAGTTTCTTCGTTACAAGTCCGTTTTCGTTGATTCAAATTGCCATCTTCTTGGATCGAGTTCTTCTTTAAGACTATGAACTGTAAATACCTTGGTTTGTATTCAAAATCATACGGCATAAGTGAAACATTAGTGAAACATATGAAGTTAAACATTTTGTTACAAAAAAAATCATTTAATGACCATTTTTCTAAAAATACTTATACTTTGAAAAACCAAGTTTTACCTTATTAAATTAGCATATATTTAAGTTATATTACAGGTCTTGAAGTATTTTAAAAGTTAAGTTAGAAGGATCTATTTAGTTTGCAAACAAGTTTGAAAACATTCAAACTATGTTCTTGTTGTTAAACTTTTGTACCACAAAATAAGATAGCTATATATATATGAATCGAACAAGGTTATGAACATAGATTCTACCTCAAGTTCCTTGGATAAGTTTGCTGTAAAAGAGGAGTAAGAAGCTAGAATCAAAAGGGTGATAGAAGTGGATGAAAGATTGGAAGTAAGTTGGTGTTCTTGGAAGGTTTTCTTGAAGTGTTTTTGTATGGTTTTCTTATGGTGTTTATGTAAGGTTTTTGAAGCTAGATCTTCTTAGAACTTTACTGAATTGTTGAAGGTGTTTAAGGGTTATAAGTGTGTGTGTTTTAGCTAGGAGATTGAAGTAGTAAATGAATCAAAATGATGATACATATATACTCCTAAAAATGTGATCTTTAAGGATAACATGACAAAATTTTAGTTTGTAATCTTATGTATTTGTCAAACAATAATACAAAAGCAATTACCTTATACCTAGGGTAGTAACAAGGGCTGGTTAGGTGGTGATTTGATGTGTATATACCAATAGTAAATACGTATAGAAGCTAGGTATGATACGAGTACAAATACTCTAGATATACGTATAGAAATTTTGTGAAAAATGGAATGAGGATTCAAATATAGCTATCTTTTGTGAATACACTTATATGATTTTATGTATTTAAGTCTTAAAAGTGAGTAAATACATTACTTATACGATATATGTATAAACATTATAAGTCTTAAGTATTTATGTCAAATAACGTTACGTATAGTTATCGTTTTGAAAACTTAAGTTAGTAGTTTCAAAATATACTTATAACTTATAGTTTTTGATACAGAATAAGATATTAAAACATTCATTAATCATGTTAAATATGTATATATACATATATATACGCAAACGTATAATTATCATATATTGTATAGTTCGTGATATCGTCGGTCAAACTAGACGGTCAAACGTTGTGTAAAACTCTTTTCGGAAATATAAATCTCGACAATTTGGATTACTTATCATGTTGGTAAGTTTTAATTTATGTAAATATTAATCTTATAAGTGTAGAACGATCGAAAAAAAATGCGGGTCAACTTTAGGGTTTTTGCTTATCGTGTCGGAACCATATAGAGATTAGAGTTTAAATTTGGTCGGAAATTTCCGGGTCGTTACAGAGCTCCTACGGGTGTGATCAACATCCTTGAGTCTTTGCGTTGTAAGTTCTTTTGGGGTGGGTCCGGGAAATCATATCTTTCTTCGGTTAAATGGGATAATATTTTTCTTCCATATAAAATGGGCGGGCTTAACATTGGGTCATTGAAGTCTAAAAAATATCGCTTTGTTATCTAAATGGTGGTGGCGATTTGGGCGGTTGTCATTCTGGGTAAAAATAATAATAATAAGATGCATACACGGGAGGGGGGGTGGGTGTATCTCACAACAACAGTGGGTCTTGCTCCATTTGATCGGTAATTTCCAACTTTTCTCCTGTTACGACTGTTATGGGCTGCGATTTTCAGTCCATTTTTGTGAAAGAAATTGGTGCATGAAAGGAAACGTTATTCTGGGAAGATCATTGGTTCGGTGGTTTGAAGTTAAGAGACAGCTTTCCAAGACTTTTCATGCTTGAGGAAACCAAAAAAGCAAGTATATACGACTGATTATCGTGGGATGGCACGACCTGTAGCTTCAACTGGGAATGGTATCGAATACCATAGGGAAGGCGGCTGACTGAATTGTCTAATCTAGAGAGACTACTCGCTAATATTCCAAGGAACAACAAAAAATTCGACTCATGGCGTTGCACCCTTGATTCAGATGGAGTATTCAGGACAAGATCACTCGCAACAAAGCTTGATGAAAAGTTTCTACCTTCGAATCCTCCTGCTGCAGAGACACTTCGAAACAGCTTGACCCCTATTAAGGTTAAAATATCTGTGTGGCAGTTTCAAAAAAGAAGACTCCTAGTTCGTATGGAATTGAACAAAAGGGGATCGACTTGGAGTCAATTCGTGTACTATGCGTAATGATGGGTTGGAAACTATTGATCACCTCATAAAAACCTGCAAGTTGTCTTGTGAGATTTGGGGACACATCTTTAAATGGTGGAAATTTACCTTGCCTTCTTCGTAGTCTTTTGAGGAAATTATTCGAGGCAATCACAGAACTTTGCAGGATAACAACATCAAAACGGTATAGCAGGCGTTATTATGGTCTACATGATACTTGTTGTGGAAAAATAGAAATAACAAGATTTTTGGGAAAAAGACTTATATCATGTCCGGCGGTTGTTAACGAGATTCAAGCGGTTACGTTCGAGTGGATATCAAGACGATCGAGGAAAGATTATAACAGCTGGAACACGTGGCTTACTGATCCAAAAACTTCATCCTCACTAGATAAAGATCGTTTGGGTGTAGGTTAATTGTTGGGTTGGGTTAGATTTGTCACCTTCGAGTTATATGTACATAGTGTTGTTGCAGGTTCGAGTATATCAGAAGGTGTATAGCGCAAATGCTTAGCAGTGCTATTACACCCAGGGGCGGTAATATTAAGGGGCAGAGGGGGGCAGCCGCCCCCAGTGGATTTGTAATTTTTAGTGTAGAAATTTTGAATTTTTTGATTTTACCCCCGGTGAATTTTTTATTTTGCCCATAACTCTCCATACTTTACCCCAAAAGCCTCCCTATTTTGCCCTAAAACATCTAAATTTTGCAAAAAAAAACTTCAAATTTTGCTCAAAAACGTCCAAATTTGGTTAAAAATTTTCATATTTTGCCCAAAAAAATTGCTATTTTTTAAAAAAAATTTCGTCCCCGATGAAAAAATTTCCTGCTTCCGCCACAGATTACACTTAAATCGTTGTATATATTTTTCTTTAGTAAATATAATTAGTTTGTTTTTCAAAAGAAATTATTTACAATTATTTTATTTATTATATTATTATATTCTCGATTCTCGATAATATTAATAATAATATTTCATTGGGTGATGATATGTACGCAATCACTTTTTACACATATACAACCACATATGTTTTACAGTATTGTACAGTACAATACTGTAAAATATGTTTGATTCTATATGTGTAAAAATTAGTTGTGTACATATCACTCTCCTTTTTTAATTGTGAAGTTTCCCACGTAGCTTCATAATATGAATTTATCTAGAACATGTTTTTATATATTCCATATAAAAGACAAAACTTCAATAAATTAATAAGAAATAAAAAATCTAGAACCCCTCGGTCACATATTTTCATCATATCCTTCTCACACCGCTTCCGGTTTTAGAAAACCACTAATGTTTACATCCAATAAGTCTATAAATATCCCCCTTCTACCCCTTACTTATTTCACCAAAATCCTAATCCTAATCCTAATCCTAATCCTGATAAAATCAATTTAATCGAAATAAAATACTAAAAATCAAAATGAGCTATTTTAGTCGTGTATTTATGACCGCCGGTGTTGCAGTCGCTAACGGCCACACCGATCAAGGTAACAAATTAAAATCCGGCATCAAATCCTTGCAACAAGGTAGAAAGGCCTTAGCGTCCTCCGTCTCCGGCGCCGATCAATCTGATCTCCGGCCACTTTCCGGCGTAGTTGGAGTTGAGGAAATGAGAAAGCAATCGGATGATTCACTCCGGCAAGTGATGTACATGAATTGCTGGGGTCCAAGTTAATAATTTTGATTTGAGATAATATTTGACGGTGATCGGAGTTTTCTCGATAGGTGAGGAATCGATGATGTGAGTTGTTGAGTCTAATTGTAATTTGGGATGTGAAATGACGTTATGTTGAAAGATGAGGGACTGTATTTGTAATAGTTTGATAAGTTTTGGGAGTACAGTGTAAATATTTTCCGAAACGTTGGATTTATAGATTGGTCCTTTCAAATTAATTTCGCTACATTTTGTACTATGATCTTATTAGAATTAAGTAAAGTGTTCTGTCAAAGTAAAACCCATGTGTAACAAAAAAGCGTATGAAAGTGAACTATGTAGTCGTCATGTCTTCAATTTCGATGCCGAATTACCATCATTAAGTGAACTAAAATCGAGGCTAAAATTTGTTTGTAGTGGAGTGTAAAAACCTATAATCGTATAAATAATTGAAATTGTATACCAATTTTCATATCATAAATAAGGGGGTGAAACCTCCCTATCGACTAGTATTGTTGGTTCGTCAAATGTTTTATCTTATAGATTCGATAACTCATCGGGTATAGAGATGCAGCGTGACAAGATTGACCTCATGGTAGTTAATCCGAGGGCTAAGAATCGTTAGGCTTTTGTCTTGGTTCGTTTTATGTTCCTTTTGTTTAGTTTATGTGTTTTAGGTTGTGTTTATTAGTCGTTTTGGTGACTTTGTCTAGGTTGGTTTTTGCTTCTATGTCCGGTCATGTGATTCAATCGTGTAATATTGTTTTTGACGCTTGTTATTTTCGACTCGGTTTGGTTCGAATATAGAGAGCTGTTAGGTGTTTTAATTTTTTAACCTTGAATATAGCTTTAATTGTGTTGTATCTTTGTTTGGCTCATTTATTTTTTTATGAACTTGTCTACGTCGTATAGTTTTTCTTTATTAAAAAAAAAGGTATGTGTAATAAAATTAATAATACTCCATAGTAAATTTAGTCAGATTATTATTAAGAAAGTTATGTATGAGGTGACACTACTGTCTCCTAGTGCGTGTAGTCAAATCATCCTCAAATGAATTTAAGAAGTCTTGTCCTTTTAATCCTCTAAAATGGCACATCGACTTTAACAATGCCAAAACATTAATCCATGTCCCATATTATACATACTATCAATTAGAAAACACACGAACAAAAAAATGGAACTATTCATTTGAAATTTTTTCACAATTTTGTCACCTTACTCCCGGTCTTTACATTATGTTAAATTTCACCTCCTTTTGATTACCTTTTTAATTTTGCCCAACCCTCTAATTTTAAGGGATATATATATTAAACACTGTAAAATAATAACACAAAGACATAAGTGGCTTGGTGGCTTGGTGGCTTTTATTATTTTAAGATGGGTGCAGGTTCGATTCTTGCATGGTTTTTTTTCTTCAGGCTAGCGATTTTGAGCCCAGCGAAGCGGGCCGACCCGAATACTTGTTAATATTTCATTACTCCTATCTTATTTTAAACCGTTCAAATTAATAGCATTTTCAAAAGTATATATTATAACCACATTAGCTCCATTATAGAGGATAAATTCCGAGTAATCAAGTCCCCTTGAGTGCGAGACCTAGTACCGACTAAATTGCGCATTATGCACACTCTCTAGTCATTTTCATAAGTAGATAAAGATAATAATAGGGAGATGATACTCACACACTCAATAATGACCCATACACACATAATTGACTATTATGTCCTTACTTACAATAATAGAGGTTCAAGTCCCAAGATAAATTTAAGGACATAATTATAAGTTTTATTGTAAAAAGTGTGTATGGATCAAAAACTGGTGTGTAAGTATCACCTCCCATAATAATAAGGTAAAGTCTGTAATGCAATTTACTTTTCCATACAAAACAAAAATATAGGTAAAAACTAATGAGTAAAATTGTAAAGTAATACAAAAGGTACAGTTTATTGATGAGCTTTCTTAAACTTTGTGTTTTTTTTATTTGAGGACTCTTAATATGTAGTAACTAACTTACACCACCGAGAATGATGACGCGCCAAATTTAATGTTCAATGCGTGTTCATTAAGTTTAAAGCTAAAAAGTAGAAAAGTGACTTAGATTTCAGAATATATATATATATATATATATATATATATATATATATATATATATATATATATATATGAATCAATAACGAAAAAAAAATGAAAAAACTATAATTGAAAAATGTCAAACTTTGAATAATCAAAGTCTATTTCGCAACTTTAACGTGGAACGTCGAAAGAACACCACACCGAAGTGATGGAATGCCAGATCTCGGAATTGAAAGAAGTGAAAATTCGAAGAAACTTAGGAGGAAACTTGTTACTGGTTCTCTTATATGAGCTAGCGCTTCTAACTATATTTACACCACCTCAACACTTACTATAAAAACCGAAAAATAAAATAAAATTGAACCTCTATTGTATACAACAAACCTTTTAAAAAGATTATAACCGACTAAAATATTTAATCTAGAAACTATTACATCAACTAAGTTATAAAAAAGATATTACTATTAATAAATTTAAAAACGTTACATTAATAACTTTTCCATGCTAGACAGTTTTTCCAAGCTAGGCTACGTATATTTGATGTTTCGAGCATCTACGAAATATCATGTTGTAATTATTTTTGTTGGGTTTGTTGACTCATGCGCAAGTATTCATCAAATGCATCGACAACACATCGGAATGCTAATGGTTGTATAGTCGATATGCAAGTAGTCTCAAAGAGTATCATATTGCATAAACACAACCTCTGAAATTGACCGACAATAAATTTCATTTTGATTAAACAAGTACCTAAAACTAAGCAAGAGGATCAGTAGGTTGATGAATTATCAAGCATAAATGACACAATTTTTTTTTCCCTTTTGGCGTAAAACATGGATTAAATAAAACGAATAAAACAAATCATGAAAGGTCCGAATTCAATTTTCTATGAAGCTAAGATCCATGTTACTCTCTATTCCCTTTTAAAGCTTTATAAACCTCTAACTCACATACATTTACATTATCCGGTTTATTTGGAATCATATCCGTATCAATTTTCTCTATTTACCAATTTCTCATAACTTTATACACATACTCGATCTTTTAGAAAAGTCTTTAATGTCGTTCATTATCACTCAATATGAGATCGCCATTCCTATGCATTATTGTTTAGGAAAGTATAGAATGGGTCAAAAGATTATTTGAACTAAGAAAAGGACACCATATGCATTTGTAAATGCATGGATAATTAAAAAAGAAAAAAAAAAGATAATTGAATCTAGTTTATAATTTATCTATTGTGATGATGATAGAAAACTACTTAAATAAGAAAAAACTTAAATTCATACATAAGCAACATGTATATAGTTGAAAAAGTAGTCTTGACCCATACTTTGCAAGTGGGATAGGTAGGAAATGTAGGATGATTGTGAAATGCCATGTAGAATATAATTGCATTCATGTATCTCTTTCAATTAACTACCACCGTGTTTATTAAGTTTTCTTTTTGATAACAAAATATTGAAATATTGATATTGATAAAACATTACTAGCTATTATCACATCCATAATAATATAACTTGTTCTTATACTCCTACACTACATGGAGCTTATTATCTTATCCGTTAACGATTGAATAAGACTATTATCCATAAAAAAGGATTGGAAAACAAAACGAGAGTACACAATTATGTAGATCACACATATTTGAAGTTTTCAAAAAAATATTTTAATTGTAACATAGCACAACACTTGCTACTTACATGTGGTTATTTTGCGTATAATCTCATGTAACATCATACCTAGCTACCTTGAGTTTGAACAAAATCATAAAGTTAAAACAGATAAATGATTGAGATTTTCCATGTTTAAATTTTACACTTTGTTTATGAGTTTTAGAGAGGAAGAAAGGAGCAAAAGAGTACAGAAAAAGTGATTAATTTGTATTTTAAATTTTCATTTAGTCTCATATACTAGTGAAGGGACCCGTGGTTTCACGGGATTTTATAAGAAAATTGCTGAATGATATTAACCATTAGATACATGATAACACATTCAAAAGATCATTACTTAGATGCACGCAGAATGGCCGGGCCAAATTGAGAGATGTACATCCATAATCAATCAAACACGTCATTAAGACAAAAAGAAGATTTAACAATAAACCAAACTTAAATTAGAAATGAGACTTGTCATCTAAAAGATTACAAAGTAAAGAGAACAATACATTGGACAAAAGATGAGACCTTGCCAACCAAAATACAATGGAGAAAGAAACAGAAACAAAATGTTGCTCCTAAAATCTAAAACATCTTATGAGTTAAAATGCTAAATATTCCACTAAAGAACCCTATGCATAAAAACCAAAATGCAGCCTCCATTCATATGCATTGCAAAAGACTTGAATAGCTAAAACTCAATCCTATATATAAATGTCTCTCCATCATTGAATTCAACTTTATAACCCATTACTTGAACCTTATAATTATAAGACATATCCAAAAGGCTCTAAAGTACTAAGCAACAGTAACGAAAATTGACTATTGACATGAAGATAGGAAACCCATGAACATAAAACCACATAAACCCTTGAACCTCCAGAAAAGGTTTACCTGCACCGACGCTTTTGAAATTTGAGCCTTTTAAAATAAGTAAGGAAGAACTACATTGAGGTGTACCTGATAAAAGAACATAGTAATCATAATAAAATGAAGTTGATTGAACATGTTTTATGTTCAATAGCTCCTAGCTCATACTTACAAAACCCAACGAAACCCGTCCATTTTGTCATGTCTTGTAAAATCATAGAAAAAATTCATAGTAATTCTTGCTTCCTTACCCTTCTCATATCTGAAACTTGTTAAGAAGGACATTCCATTCTTGAACACCCCCACTCAAAAATCACAGCTTCCAAAGTATCATTCTTCAAACCTGCAAAAACCATAAACTCAAAAGATTGATTACTTGTTGAAGCTCATAGAAAGGAAGATTAAGATTACCTTTGAGAAGATGAAGAAGAAATAGTATTAATCCTTACATAAAGAACCATTATCCGCCTCCAAAATCGCAGGTTGAAGAACATAAAAGCAACAATTCAAAAACCCTAATTATTTCGCAAGTAGTGGAATCAATTAATTCATTCAGAACTATCGAATAGGCGAAGATCTGAGTAGTTTTTTTTTTTTTTTTTTTTTTTTTTTTAATTGGAGATTTGAAAGATGTAATTTTTTATTGTGAAGAAGCATATTTAATCTCTGCAAGCTTATTGGGAAAAATGACGGTACCAATTTTATTGAGCAGGAGTAATTTGGTGAAGTCCTTGGTAACGTAAAAAGCCGATTTTCAAAAGCATGCGTGCTATTTTTTTTTTTTTTGAAAGGCAGCATGCCACGCTATTTTTTTTTATTTTTTTCTGTATTTGTTTAATTAATTTAATTAAAAATTAATCCCCCTTAATGACATCATCAAAGGCCCTATCTTTTTTTCTTTTTTTGTTTTGATTTTTTTAAAGCTATGTAAAGTCTTGTTTATGACATCATACTTTTAGCCAAATATTAGAGTAGAATAGATGATGAACACGAACCTGAATAAGAGGAAACCATGAAGAAATCAAAACTTGTTACTAACATCAATTATAAAGAAAAGTAAAATAAAAAGAAGAAAAGTGAGCACACCATGGTTGGGTTTCAAATGCCAGTTCATACAGCAAGAACATCCTGTAGAGTGCTCGGTTTGGCCCCTTACTAACCACTACATTTAAAAATTAATCTCAATATGAATTAAGTGTCTCCACTTTTATTTAACTGAAATGGGCAAATCATATTCTTACCCTTGGTTCTTTTCCATGAACATTTCCAACAAAAATATGTTAACCAACAAAATGGCTAGCAAACATACAAAAATAAAAACAATAAGCTAATAGCAACAGTAGAATGTTAAGCTCACCATTTGGTCTGCTTCCTTACGCTGACATGTATAACCTCTTTTGACCAATCGTATTGATCCCATTCCATTGTTCGATCATCATAGTGAAAAAGTACAATTTGAAAATCGTCTGAAAACTGTAGAAAAACATGCCCATATGACCATATCTCAGTATCTTTGAAAAAGCTACTAACTTTATGTAATCCAAATAAGAGGCATTTGACTAAACCTTTTTTACTGCTGCATTAATATTATTTCTTTGATCTGAACCAACAGTTGGGAGATGACATACTACCTACCTGCACATTTTGTTTCTTCTTATGTAATAATGTAATCTACCTCTCACAGCTTTATTGTAGTCTATTTATAAAATCCTGGAATCATAAACACTAAAAAAGAAACAATTTTTTGCAACAGATAATGTTCGGGTAATTATCTATCAAAATTTCAATTGGCTAGTCATAGTAAAAAAAAAAAAAAAATAGAATTCTTGATGAGTAACAACTTTATTCATTTACTAAAAGACTCCCATAATTCAAACCACTTGGTAATTATCAAACGCTAAGTGCGTATTAGTTATAATTTCAAGTCAACAAAAATAAACTTTAACTATTCATTTAGGCATTTAATCAAACACTTTGGTGCTGTTTGTATTTTAAGATGTTTTTGTCTGAAATCTGCGAACCACGTCTGTAGAGAAGATGTGATCCGAAAGTCTGTGAGCTGAAGGTTGAAGACGGTTTGTTTTTATGTCTGCCAAATTTATTTTTCTTCCTGAATTATTGCAATTCTCAAATTTTAACAAAAAAATGTATTACAAAGTAATAAAAAAAGTTCTTAACAAGAGACTCAAACTAATATAATTAACTCAAGATTTACAAATGTTAAAATAATAACAAGTTTATTATCTATCTGTTACATTACCAATTACTTACCAAGCACTAATAATAACAACATAACCACCAAAAATACATACCAATCAATACATCAGATCAAATAACATCAAATAAAATAACTAAAGTAACCATGAATTCACTGTATCTCAATCTTTTGGCTTTAATATAAAATCTTCAGCAAAAAAAACTCATTACGAGTCCCCTGGAATCAATTAACCAAATTAAATCATAAACTCAAACAAAATTGTTCTTACTCACAATCATAATCATGAGACAACAGATAAAAATGATAAAATTAATGAAATAAAGAGAAAGGAAGGTTACCGGAAGTGATATTGTGGCCGGAGGCGGTGGAGCGGTCGGAAGTGACTGCGTTAAAGGAGGTGATGATTGTTAACATCTTATGAATTCAATCAAGCAAAGAGTACAGATTTTCTCATCAATTTCATCAGATTATTTCAGAACTAAGAGATGTCGCCGGAGATGGTGCCGTCGGAGATGGTGCCGTCGGAGATGGTGTCGCCGAAAATGATGGTTACGTGGTGGTGGTTATGTGGCTCTGGAGATGTGGGTGGAGATAGGAATGAGATAAAGGTTATAAAACAATCAGATAGATGTGGGTGGAGAAGGATAGAGATAAAAATGTCTTCCAAAATTACAAGCTATATTTTAGAGCTTCCAATTAGAAGATATTTGCAGATCTTATATTAGCTTATATCTTCTAAAAAACAAATCATCAACATAAATGTCTTTCCGTCTTGCAGATCTTATATTAGCTTATATCTTCTAAAAAACAAATCATCAACATAAATGTCTTTCCGTCCGCAGACATAAGACCTAATAAGGTCTGCAATGTGAAAAACAAATAACACCTTTGTATTCATATAAAATAATAAAATAATATTTTAAAATCACATGTATAATGAAGAAAATAAAAATCACATAAAATAAAAAAAACTTCATCTAGAATGCAAGCCAATTAAGTGTATAAAACAAAACCCAACATAAAATTGAAACATACTAATTCTAATTATGAATTCACTGATTCATACTCCATAAATTAAAAATTAAAAATGATTACATAATTGATTGTTAGACGACATATTGGAATTATCTTCAAGAGATTGATGTCATATAAATGGAAGAAGACAGAGAAGAGTATCAACCTCAAGCTCCGGAAGTGATCGTTGTTGCAAGCGCATGATTTCCTTGCTTTGTTCTCTCCTGATTTGCAGGTCTAGCATATATTTTGTGACCTAAAACAACTAACCTCTCCAACAAAACCAACTGTACAATATTCAAGAACTTGTACCATTGTCAAAAAATATATATTCATTGTTAGCAAATATATCACAAGATTCATCCGCCTCCAACAAGTGCCATTATTAGTTAAGCAATACATGTGCAACAATTCAAGAATCTTTTTTTCTTTTTGTAATAGAACACCAAATATAACACTTAAAAACATCAAAAGGTACGAATATCATAAACAAAGAATCAAAATGAGGAATGTCCAACAATTGATGTTAACAATTTGCATACATAATTGATGTTAAACCGAACACAATAATAACAAATTTAGTTTCATTCAAGCATTTTATCAAACAACCAATATGCAATAAACAAAGACTCATTACAAATAAGTAACTAAAAGCTTAGAAGCAGTTGCAAAACTTATAGCAAATCAAAAAACCCTAGTGAACACGTATTAACAAAATAAAGATTGAAGAAAAATTAAAACGTACCTTTTCCCTCAACACTTTCTTTGCCATAATCATCACTACCACCCAGATACAGAAATGAAGAACTGGTTCTATACAAACCTCAATTGATTCTTCAGCAGTAGGTCATCTTCAGTATACATCTACAATTGACAAAACATATACATATTTAAAATGTACGATACATTCAATCATGGTCTATTTGCAGCAAGACCGCCTTTAAGAAATCTGTGTACTAAAATTTGAAAATTAATTATATGAGAAACCTGGATAAGAAAATAATAAATTACCTGATGAATATACCTGGAGGGTCAGATTAAAGTGTCAACTAAGAATTTTAGCTCTTCAAAATTTGAATCATCATAAACATAATTCGTTCTTCAGCTCATAAGAGATGAAATAGTAAACCTGCAAACTTTGAATCACCATAAACATAAATTTTCAGTGCAAAAGCAGATGGCAACTAAGAAACACAAGATAAAGATAAAGAAAGCTGCAAGTCAATTAAAACCCAACGAAACTAAGAAAGCTGCAAGTCAATTGAAAATGTACACTCCTAATTAAAAACAAAAAAAAAACAAAACAAAAATGAAAAACATACATTGAACAGAAACTATTGGTTTAGATCTAAATTAGTACAGCTACCTATGCACATACAGAAAATTAAACTGACCTCGTGGATTCGTGCTTTGAAGAGGAACCGACTCTTACAGTGCTAACCGGATTGAATCGAACCCCTATCTCTGAATCGACTCTTACAGTGTACAGTGGCGATTCTAGGATCAAAATCCAATTGGGTCCTAAAAATTTATTTGATAACTTGCACAAAATATTGAACGTGTCGGGTTAAATCAGGACGGGTCAGGTCAGGTCCAAAACAGAAATATAAAATTGAATAATTTGTTCATATGTAGTAGCAATTAATGACATATACATTAGCAATTTAAGTAGCAATTTTAAAATAGCAATGGCTTATATAGTAGTAATAATACAATAATATTGTAGTCAGTGGCCTATAGAGTAGCAATTTTAGGACAAATTGCCCGAAAGGGTAACCTATGTTGTTAAATTTGACAATCAAGGTAACCCCCAATTTACCTCAGCCCAAAAAGGACTCCATTTTAAAAACTTGATTGTCAAATTTGACAACATAGGTTACCCTTTCGGGCCATTTGCCCGCAATTTTACAGTAGAAACTTTAAATTGCTATTCTATAGCACTTTTAAATTTCAATTTTACAACCTGCTATCAATATAAATCGCATAACATAAACAATAACTGTAAAATTACAGTTTCCCTTGACTTTTAAAAAAGAATAAGTTAGGTAGTTTTGAGTGATGAGATTAGGGATTCATATACAATAACTAATACATATATATTTACCATTACACATTCATCTTACTTACAATTATATAATGAATTCACTATGAGTACTCACAATAAAACATATATATTCCAACATAAAAATTACACATAATTTGTCATATTATATCCTTGATAGTAAATTTAACAAATTATGTTTATTCTTAGACAAACATTACACACTCCGGTGAAATAATTTTAAATTATGTCATGTTATATTACGTTTTGTTTTCATTATATATTTGATTTGAAAATATTATAAGATTTCTTAAATATCCAATGGATATACATTAATCAGCTTAATCCATTGTATATATATAGACGTATGAACTAAATTTAAATGGATATGAATATGACTATGGATATGGATGAACAATAACTAAATAGATATGACCTTACGCCCACGCCCGATCCATATCCGATCCGTTGACATCCCTAGGATGAAGGATCGAAGATAGAACCAAAAGAAATTGTGATGTAGAATGAAGTAAAACAGAATTAGAATTGGAATTGGACAAATGTTTGTTTATTTTTATATATAATATATTCAATGGCTCATACTATAAAGTCGTAAGTGAGCTAATTTCAAACACTTTAGGAGTCAAAACTATGAAATTATAATCTATAAAAATTTATGGGGTCCCATTATTATATTTATTGATGTCCCATACAAAAAAATAAATTTTTTTGATAAATTTTGGAAAACTAGTGGTGTCACGGGACCCCGTCCGGATACACCTAGACTCGCCACTGACAGTGTATCATAACCTGCACTTCAAAAATTCAAATCTAACGAAACCTTATCTTTGAATCATAACCTGCACTTCAAAAATTCAAATCTAATGAAACCAAGATCAAGTATTAATAAAAATTGCATGTCTTGATAACCGATTTTGCAATAACATACCATCATTTTGAAGTTAGGGTTACACCACAAAATGAAGAATTTTACAGAGAGAAAGAAGTTGAAAAATAAGTTGAAGGGATGATTTTTGAATTCGAATTTGTGAAATAGATTGAAGATATGATTTTTGAATCGATTTTTAAAGAGATGATTCAATCATGCTGAAGATTTGGCCTACTTTTCATCGCCATTCGTCGCCAGTTCTTTTAGGGTACAGAGTATCTTTTGAACCTCTGGATTTTGTCAGGCACGCGTGCTTGATTTTTATTAGTTTTTTTTTTTTAATTACTCCGTATCTTTTTTGAATAATTAGTAATCTGTATACTCTATTTTAATTTTATTTAATTACTTCAAAATTAATTAAAATTAATCAAATATAATTAGATTAATGATGTAAGCATCATGCCATTAGAATGTGCCATGTGTCCATGTTAATTAATTAAGCTAAAGTTTTAATAATAAAGTGATGTCATTATATTGCTATTTGATTAAACCTTTTTTACTGCTGCATTAATATTATTTCTTTGATCTGAACCAACAGTTGGGAGATGACATACTAAGTACCTGCACATTTTGTTTCTTCTTATGTAATAATGTAATCTACCTCTCACAGCTTTATTGTAGTCTATTTATAAAATCCTGGAATCATAAACACTAAAAAAGAAATAATTTTTTGCAACAGATAATGTTCGGGTAATTACAGGGGCGGATCTATAGCCTTAGCACCGGTAGCACGTGTTACCAGTGAAATACGCAATCTAATAGGAATTTTTTGGGTCTTTTAACTAGTTACACCTTTGTGTAGTGTAAATTTTATTGAGTGACACCAATGGATCTGATGACTAGTTTATGAAATTTATTGAACAAAATAAAAATCTTATACTTGAGTTTAATGGAAGAAAAAAGTTGCAGAAGAGTGGTTGTGAAGAAGAAGATGAATTTGGGGAAGATAATTGTATTGTGGGGCCTGCGAATACTTTTACATTAGTAAAATACGGAGTATGCATTTTCTTTGTTGTAATACAATTTACCTCCCTCCCTTACAGCATTGTTTATATTTAACCCTAGTACTATATGAAGTACAATTTAGCTCCTTATCTTTTTTAAATTTATAATTTTAGGCACATTGTCATATATTTTTAACAAATCTTATTTTGAATTATTATACAAAAACTCGAATCTTATTTTACTCCAAGTAATTGGTTTACCAGTACTAGGGATGGCAATGGTCACCCGATCCGGTGGATATCCATCCGATCCACCCGCTTCGTGATGGATATGGATGAACCTAAATGAATATGGATACGGATATGGATGAACATAAATGGATATGGATATGGACATGGATGAAAAGTTTCATTCATGGATATATCCATTACCACCCGAAATACATATAGAAATACATAAATATAGATATATGCTTACATATTTACTATTATAAGTTCATTTATCGTTACATTTATATTTTTGCTTTCAACCCTATAATGAAATAACTACAATATATAGGGGTGTAAACGCGCCGAGCCGATCCGAGCCCGAACTCGACTAGGCTCGAGCTCGGCTCGTTTAAAAATCATAGGGCTCGAGCTCGGCTCGATACGAGCCTAAAATATTAACAAATTTTGTTATATATTCGACAAAGATTACATATTCTTATGGACAGATTTTAATTACGTCATTTTATATATATTTTTGCTATACTACATTTTTATTTTAATAGCATATTAAAAAATATTATAAGATTTTTTTAATATCCATTGGATATCCATTAACCCGCTTAATTCATTGGATATGGATATGGATGGATGACCTGAAACTAAATGGATATGGATATGGATATGGATGTGCAAAAACTAAATGGATACGGATATGGATACGACATCACCCGATCCATATCCGATCCATTGCCATCCCTATTTACCACTCCTTAAAATATGTATTTATTTATTTCGTTTATGAAGAAACATTTCGTAATAACTGTAATTGATTTTATCAATTTATCTAATTATTTATTGAACACATTGTTAAACACATTATTAAACAACAATGCACACAGACTCTATACAAACATCAAATATACAATTAACACAAACTATTCCCTTTTTTGTAGATAACTGGACAACCATTAACCTACAAAAAAGTTTACTTTTCAGAACCAATAAGAACTTACTAGTTTTTCTTGTGGTAATTAAGTAAACAAAAAACGGACTTTTTAGAACTAACAAAGAGGAAGGATTGAGGGTTCATGACTTATTATGTAAACTCCGACATTGATGGGTCCAAAAAGCCCATAAAATAAGTAATCCGGAAAAAAAAATTGAGTTATTGTTCAATGACACCAGTGACTATCATTCCTAAATCCGCCATTGGGTAATTATCTATCAAAATTTCTATTGGCTAGTCATAGTAAAAAAAAAAAAAAAAAAAAAAATCATGATGAGTAACAACTTTATTCATTTACTAAAAGACTCCCATAATTCAAACCACTTGGTAATTATCAAACGCTGAGTGCGTATTAGTTATAATTTCAAGTCAACAAAAATAAACTTTAACTATTCATTTAGACATTTAATCAAACACTTTGTATTCATATAAAATAAAATAATACTATAAAATCACATGTATAATGAAGAAAATAAAAATCACATAAAATAGAAAAAACTTCATCTAGAATACAAGCCAATTAAGTGTATAAAACAAAACCCAACATAAAAATTGAAACATACTAATTCTAATTATGAATTCACTGATTCATACTCCATAAATTAAAAATTAAAAATGATTACATAATTGATTGTTAGACGACATATTGGAATTACCTTCAAGAGATTGATGTCATATAAATGGAAGAAGACAGAGAAGAGTATCAACCTCAAGCTCCGGAAGTGATCGTTGTTGCAAGCGCATGATTTCCTTGCTTTGTTCTCTCCTGATTTGCAGGTCTAGCATATATTTTGTGACCTAAAACAACTAACCTCTCCAACAAAACCAACTGTACAATATTCAAGAACTTGTACCATTGTCAAAAAATATATATTCATTGTTAGCAAATACGGAGTATATCACAAGATTCATCCGCCTCCAACAACTGCCATTATTAGTTAAGCAATACATGTGCAACAATTCAAGAATCTTTTTTTCTTTCTGTAATAGAACACCAAATATAACACTTAAAAAACATCAAAAGGTACGAATATTTATAAACAAAGAATCAAAATGAGGAATGTCCAACAATTGATGTTAACAATTTGCATACATAATTGATGTTAAACCGAATACAATAATAACAAATTTAGTTTCATTCAAGCATTTTATCAAACAACCAATATGCAGTAAACAAAGACCCATTACAAATAAGTAATTAAAACATTAGAAGCAGTTGCAAAACTTATAGCAAATCAAAAAACCCTAGTGAACACGTATTAACAAAATAAAGATTGAAGAAAAAATTAAAACGTACCTTTTCCCTCAACACTTTCTTTGCCATAATCATCACTACCACCCAGATACAGAAATGAAGAACTGATTCTATACAAACCTCAATTGATTCTTCAGCAGTAGGTCATCTTCAGTATACATCTACAATTGACAAAACATATACATATTTAAAATGTAAGATGCATTCAATCATGGTCTATTTGCAGCAAGACCGCCTTTAAGAAATTTGTGTACTAAAATTTGAAAATTAATTATATGAGAAACCTGGATAAGAAAATAATAAATTACCTGATGAATATACCTGGAGGGTCAGATTAAAGTGTCAACTAAGAATTTTAGCTCTCCAAAATTTGAATCATCATAAACATAATTCGTTCTTCAGCTCATAAGAGATGAAATAGTAAACCTGCAAACTTTTTTTTTTTTTTTACGAGGAACCCTACTACGAACGGGCACATTGGCCCCCCCGCAGCGGGTAAACCCCGGGTAAACGGCAAGCCAACCCTCCACCGCTACCAGGTAAAGCATCCTCAGGCTATTGGTCTCTTAAGTTCGCCCCAAGCGTTTGAAGTGCCTTGAAGGGAATCGAACCCGTGACCTCACCTTCATTGAAAGTGTTGGTGGCCATCCAAGCTATGCTGGATGGTTACTAATTTGAATCACCATAAACACAAATTTTCAGTGCAAAAGCAGATGGCAACTAAGAAACACAAGATAAAGATAAAGAAAGCTGCAAGTCAATTAAAACCCAACGAAACTAAGAAAGCTGCAAGTCAATTGAAAATGTACACTCCTAATTAAAAACAAAAAAAAATGAAAAAAATACATTGAACAGAAACTATTGGTTAAGATCTAAATTAGTACAGCTACCTATGCACATACAGAAAATTAAACTGACCTCGTAGATTCGTGCTTTGAAGAGGAATCGACTCTTACAGTGCTAACCGGATTGAATCGAACCCCTATCTCTGAATCGACTCTTACAGTGTATCATAACCTGCACTTCAAAAATTCAAATCTAACGAAACCCTATCTTTGAATCATAACCTGCACTTTAAAAATTCAAATCTAATGAAACTAAGATCAAGTATTAATAAAAATTGCATATGTCTTGATAACCGATTTTGCAATAACATACCATCATTTTGAAGTTAGGGTTACACCACAAAATGAAGAATTTTACAGAGAGAAAGAAGTTGAAAAATAAGTTGAAGGGATGATTTTTGAATTCGAATTTGTGAAATAGATTAAAGAGATGATTTTTGAATCGATTTTTGAAGAGACGATTCAATCATGCTGAAGATTTGGCCTGCTTTTCATCGCCATTCGTCGCCAGTTCTTTTAGGGTACAGAGTATCTTTTGAACCTCTGGATTTTGTCAGGCACGCGTGCTTGATTTTTATTAGTTTTTTTTAAATTACTCCGTATCTTTTTTGAATAATTAGTAATTCGTATACTCTATTTTAATTTTATTTAATTACTTCAAAATTAATTAAAATTAATCAAAAATAATTAGATTAATGATGTAAGCATCATGCCATTAGAATGTGCCACGTGTCCATGTTAATTAATTAAGCTAAGGTTTTAATAATAAAGTGATGTTATTACATTGCTATTTTCATAGCATGTATTATATGTATTAGATATGGATGGGATATATATATATATATAGTAAAGGATCCAGAGAATGGTGGAAGAGAACCCATAAAATTCACAGATTGAGCTCAATCTGCACACAGATTGAGTTTAATCTCTAAGTTCTCTCTGGATCCTCACCTTACACACACACACACACACACACACACACATATATATATATATATATGTATATATATATATATATATATATATATATATATATATATATATATATATATATATATATATATATTAAATTTTACACTGTTTCTTAGATTTAGATAGGAACAAAGGAGGAAAAGATTAGTAAAAAAAATAAGTGTAAGGATTTATATTTAAAATTGAGTGTTTATGAATCTAATGAAACGGTAGGAAACAAAATCAGTGATGCATTCTTGATTTTTTTAGGATGTAAAGGACTAGATAGAAAAATGTTTGGGAGCGAAAGTTAAAAGTAATTTATTACGAATGCTTTTCGCTCAAATTTGAGCAGATTAGAAAGGAAAACGCTTTATTAATCTATATATTACAAATTTATATATGATAATGTGATATATAAGTATAATATATTCACAAACTATTAAAATATTCAATTGATCGATCTGATTTTAGAATAAGCTATAAATATTTACTTAAACATACATCTTATATCTTATATCTTATATCTTATATGAATATATTTTAAACATTTATGTTTAGTTAATTTTTTTCCCGTCTAACTTTATTAATAAAAAATATTAATTTATTTTGTAACTAATTATTCTTTTATTTCTTGTACCTTTATTTAAACTCAAGAATACATATAATTTATATTTTATTCCTTTCTTTTGTTCTTATTATCTCCTTTCTTTTTCGTCCCATTATTTTTTGCTATAAAAAATTTCGAGAATACAGCTTAAGTTAGCCCAATCAAAAAGGAAATGTGAGGAGAGAAAATGGATACTTTTTTTCATTCATTTATTTATTTCACTTTATAAATTTAAAACACCAATACATTTTTCTTTTCCTTCCAAATTATTATTTAACGTTCTAAAATAGAACTAAAACAATTTGTTAGATTACCTAAAAATACATGTATACCTATAACTCATGGTTAACATGACTCAAACCAAAAGACCATTGATTTGACAATAGTATATAAATATTACGTAACATTGAGTTGTAGCTCAACTAGTAGTGGTCTGTCTTTCTTAGCGAGAGGTCAGGAATTCGACTTCGCTTGGCTGCAACGACATTGCACTCAATGTTATTCCTGACCTGAAGTATCCACCGAGGTCGCATTTCGCTTAGTGCGGGGGCAGCTGGGAGGGGGTTTACCCACCATGCCCTCGGATTGGTCCGGATTTCCTCCAGGGCAGTAGTTGAGGGCGGGTTATGCAACTACGGGAGATGAACGCGTGGGCGGTTAAGTCCCCCTTGGTGATCCCAGACTGATATCTAAAAAAATATAAATACTCCTAGTATAATGTAATAGTAATGAGTGTGTTATTATTTATCTTTTCTACAATGGAAGGTGATTCTTACATCATTTTTGATTTATGTACACTTTTTTCTCATAAACTCACAATTATACACTTGATTAATTTAAAGAGTTGAATTTATATTATTATTCTAAGTATAATTAAGGGTAACATAGTAAATTAAATGTACATTGATTAAAAGTGATTGTGTGAGGATCACATCCTTTCTACAATACAAGAAAATGAGGAATACTTGAAAACCTTCACAGTTCAAACCCATGAGTTTCAAAATGAATAGAATGATGGCGAAGTAACCATATTAAAGTGTCCTAATGCTTGTCTTAATCGCACTTTAATTACTTGACTTTTTAAACAAAGTTTTGCCTTTTTTTTTTTTTTTTTAAACAACACTACGAGATCATCGAGAGGGATTAACCACCAACGTGTTCATCTCCCGCAGTTACATAACCCGCCCTCAACTGTTGCATAGGAGTAAACTTGCCCCAATCCGAGGGAATAGGTGATAAAACCACCCCCACTCATTGGCGAAACTACTTGGGGGCAGGGGGCCCGCCCCCAGTGGATTTTTTCAGTGTAAAAGTATTTGAGTTTTTCGACTTTGTCCCTAGTGTAATTTTCTTTTTGCCCCAAAACCTACATATTTTGCCCTCAAAACCTTCAAATTTTGCCCAAAATTCTCCAACTTTAGCCCAAGAACCTTCAAATTTTGTCCCAAAACTTTTAACTTTTGCTTAAAAACCTCCATATTTTGTCCAAAGAAATTGCTACGGTTTTAATTTTTTTTTTTGCCCCAGGTAAAAAAAATTCTAGTTCCGCCACTGCCCCATAACGCGATGTGCGGATGCAATGTTGCATCCCACGAGAGTCGAACTCCTAAACTCTTGCTAAGAAAGTCAAACCACTACCACATGAGCTATAAACTTTTGCGTCTTAAAATCTTAAATTATGTTATTCAACTTAGTCATGATATTCAACAAGATTTAGGGGTGCGCGCTACACTGCTGACAATTGTATGCGATTACGATCGTTATTGACTACACATCAAATGATAACTATATGCGATTACGATAGTTATTTACCACACATCATATTTACATGACAAAGCAGTGCATGGCGTAAAAGTTACCGAAAGTCGGCTATTAATTACAAATATAAAAGACAAAGGGGTGCGCGCTTTGCTGCTAAAATTGCCATATATCATAAAATTTTAAAAGGATCTTACTTTAATCGTAGAAGAAACTGTATCATACAACTTTTTAAACGGACTGTGAGATCTTATGTATGATGTGATGTGTTTTATGAAAAAATTTTGAATTTTCCCCGCCTGTGTATACTCGGATCTTCCGAAATACAGTAACCCTATTGTTTTGTTTGTATATCTTTGAAGGTAGTTACAACAATAGTCCCTGATGTTACTCAAAGGATGTAAATAAGATACTAGGTTATCATTTTCTTACAATTAAGTTCACATTAGTGTATTGGTGTTATTTACTTTTTTTTTTCTTTTTCGAAAGGCAATGGAATTATCACGAAACGGATACAACACGAACTATAGCCCATTACATACAATTTTGGGCATATAGGAAACAGAACTCGACTAGTTGCTAAGGACGCAACTCAAGAAATACAAATTTAGAGGAGAATACATGAAATTACACGGAACAAACCCTAAGAGGGTTGGTTAGCCAATCTAACCACTCTATTTTTTCCTTTTTGAATCTAGCCGCGATCCATTCAAATGTTTTTAATTGAACCTCCATAAGTGCCGTTGGACCGTTCCAACTTTTATGTGAGAATACTTTAAGATTTCGATTCCTCCAAATTAGATATGCGCACGACCACTCTATAGCTTGCCAAATACACTTCCCCGTTGGGGTCAGAACCCTGTTACAATTTCCTCGAAAAGCCTCGTTCGAACTTAAATTTGAGACCGCACCTAAATCGCACCATTTGTATACCCTTTCCCAAACGTCCATTGTGCGTTGACAAAAGAACATTGTATGATCAATCGTCTCCACGTCGTCATCACATACGGGACACCTAACGGAGTCTAGATCGATACCTCTTTTATCGAGTTCGGTACGAACCGGAATCCGTTTATTTAGGAGCCGCCATATGAAGATTTCGACACGCAAAAGGTTTGACAATTACAAACTTACGAGTACATAATGCTTACACACATAATTCAGATGAAATAGTGGTAGATTTTCAAAACTATACAAAGTTTTTTTGGCTACTGCCTCCTAATTGTTCAACCCCAAAAAATTGCAACGGACTATCTTATGTTGGTTATGGGCTTATGGCTAAGTACTTTTGTTTGCACTTCATCCCACTTTAATAACAATCTTTAGTTTTTTTTTTCCTAACTACATTAGACATTATCAAGTCATGCTTATGTTAGCTTTGACTTATACGAATTAGTTTTCTGAGTTTTGGCAGTTCATATCTCCTGTTTCCCATTATGTGTAATTTATATTTTTTTCAACTTATAAGTGGTAGTGATGGTGTGAGGAGGATTATATATATATAAACTTGTTCATGAATAAAAGTGTAAAACATCATTTGTTTGAGTGTGAAATGACGTCCAATGCTTCCACCAATATATATAATAATGGTAAATGGTAATTTGTAGTATGGAAATGGGAATGGTGAACCTCATCAATCTGAATGATTATGTTCTCCTTCAAAAAAATTGACTTCTTACCTCTTGTTCAAAACTACACGTATTCACAAACAATTCCAAGCACAAAATGGTATGCTCCATACAATGTTATATGTATATATTGTTGGAAAATCGTGTGTACTTATACCAAATCAGATTAACGCAGCGGATAGTTAAAATAATAATCTTTTATTATTTTATAAACAAAATTTAACAAGATTAAATTTTCACTTATTTAATGAAACATGCACACGATTAATCTATCCCATTGATCCAGTTACACCACTAATAATTGTCATGAATATAAAACAAAAGAGGAGTTAACGATATACCTTTCTTGAAGAAACTGATTGAAGGAGAGAAACCTACGATCAAAAGTATGACCGTCTCTTTGGATAGTCCACACTACACTTCAAACAACGTCAATGGATGCTAGTCCAAACTCAAGTAATAATTAATCAACCTTTGATTAATATTATGAACCCAAAATAATCTCCGTATGAAACAATGTTATTTCTTTTCTTACTTTTTCTCTTTCAATTCTCGTATGAAATTATGAAGGCAAAAGAAAGGAATATATATTACTCTTTAGAAACACCCGTGAACCTTATATTAATCCGTGAATCTTTTACTTTTTGAAAGAATCCAAAATAGGATATTGTATTTGATTTACGTAATAACATAAAGTCGTATTTCTCAAATACTTCAGGGGTAGTTTATGAAACTTATAATTAATAATTTCTATCATGTCACTTTCATGTGAATAGTAAATTAATTAATTTCGTTTCATTACTATTCATATGAATAGTAAATGAATTAATTTCGATTTACTATTTTGTTACTTGAGTAATATATACATCATATATATTTTATTTGACGTCTCGGTGTATATGTGTGTGACCCCGAAGGCTCAAATGAAGTTGGCCATATAGTTATATGTTGTACCTTGCACATTAATCCTACAGACTCCCACTTGTGCATGGCACAACATCAAGTAACTATACAAACAATGGTAAGCGTCTAGCAACACGTCATTGTCCCCAAATTCATGTGAGAGTAGTTTCTCGAAACTGTTTATGGTACGTGTTAAATGTCATTCGTCCTTTTGTTTCAGATACTTTAGTTAAACTTGAGATATGGATCATCGGTCATTCTCATTTGTTTAACAATTTTGTTTCTCGATCTTAGAACTGAATTAGATCACCAAATTAATTAAGTATCATCTTAATTACATCTGGGTGTGGCCACACAAATATCTTATTCATTCATCGAGGAGCTCAAAAAGTATCTAACTCCAAACATTTTAGAGGAACAAATCCTATATTGCATACACGTGTCTATCACGAGCTTTACATTATACCCAATAATGACCTTTATAACAGCCTTATTCAGGACATCGTTTAACCATATCAAAATACAATGCTACACTCATCAAGACAGTCGTGCATCTCAAGTCTAAGGACACAAAGACATAATCACTAAAAGATTCACTACTGACTACGATCCATGTAGTGACATCTCATGGTTGGGTCATTCCAATATTCATCATCAATGAATACATATGAATTTTGGTCTCAACAAGTTAACTATTCATCATCAATAAATATAACCAAAATTTCACATTAATCTTAATTCATGTTATTCCCATAACATGACCGATTATGGAGATTTTGAATAATCAACAATTATTTATGGATTAAACATGCTAATATAGAACACAGTGATATAAATGAAAACGACCATATCAAGTATGTCAATTCATTAATATAAAACTGCTTAATGTTCAAAAAATATCCAAATATTAAATTACAAACGAAAAAAATCAGCAGCATAACGAAGTCCAATACTACTAGCATGATCATCATGCTTGTTGTGCATCATGGGCTTCGTGAACGGGTCAGCCACATTATCATTTGTATGAACCTTTAAGAATACTAATATCATTCCTCTTAATGACTTAATGAATGTAGTCAAACTTTTGAAGAATGTGCCAGATACTTTTATATACATGTGATTTTTTCAAAAGTATATTAACACTCGAACTATCACAGTACATATTATAGAAGATTAAATGTTGTGTACTACTCTGAGTATAACAACGAACTTCCTTATCCAGACAGCTTTCTGAGTAGCTTCTCAGTCAACAATGTATTCTGTTTTTGTCGTAGATTGTTCAATAGTGCTCTGCCTAGAGCTCTTCCAATCAAATGTCTTGCCCATCATGACAAAGAAACAACGTGACTGGATCGAGAATCATCTTGATCAGTTTGGAAACTAGAATAAGTATAAAACTTAATACTTAACTCTTTTTCCAAACCACCGTAAACCAAGAACATATCATTAGTACTATGTAAATACTAAAGAATATTCTTAACAACAATCCAATGTACTTCACCTGGATTATGTTGACAATGACTCGTCAAACTCAAAACTAACGAAACATCGAGTATAGTACATATCATGGCATACATAATGGATCATATAGCCGAAGTATATGTGATACATATTATTTGTCCCATCTCATCTGCTGTGATAGGACTTTTGAGACTTTCTCACGGTTATGCCCTTTTGCATTGGCAAAGCTCCATGCTTGGAGTTTTGCATGCTAAATCTCTGCAAGATAATGTATGTACTTTGATTCAAACCAATAAGCCAATTGAATCTATTGTATAGATCATCATTCCAATAATATAAGTAGCTTCATCAAGATCCTTTATGGAAATACACTCTCCAAGTCAAGACTTGACATCTTACAAGTTGTAATGTTATTTCTAATAAGTAATATATCATCAACATATAAGATCAAGAAGACTACTCTGCTCCCACTAGCTCTAATGTAAACTCAGGGCTTATCTTGGGTTTGAGAAAAATTAAACACTTTGATTTTCTCATTAAACTTAAGATTCTAGCTCCTGGATGCTTGCTTTTATCCATAAATGGATTTTAGAAGCTTGTATACTTTATTAGGATGCTTAGGATTCATAAACCTTTCCGGCTGAACCATATATACGTCCTCGCTTAGGTCGCCATTTAGGAAAGCGGTTTTGACATCCGTTAGCCATATTTTATTATCATGAAAAGTAACCATGGCAATAAGTATCCTAATTGTTTTAAGGCTCGCGACTGGTGAAAAAACTTTCATCATAACCTTTTGTCACCAATCGAGCTTTAAAAGTGTTTACATTACTGTCCATATCAGTCTTCCTTTGAAGACCCATTTTTACCTCATTGTCTTACAATTGGGTAGAAGATCAATCAGGTCTCATACTTGATTATTCTTTATGGACTGCATATCTGTATTCATAGAATCTAGTCATTTTCAGATTCAGGATCTGATATGGCCTCACTCAGCTAGAGGGTTCATCATAATCCCTTAGTTGAGGTTTATCTGAATTAATCAGATAATTAAACCTCATAAGCGGATGAGTTCTACTAGATCTATAAAGTGCAGGTGTAACACGTTCTGGCTCACCAACAGTGCGCTCAGTTTCAACGTGTGGATTGCTAGTGCTTATTGAAGGTATGTTACTTTAAAAAACTTGAATTTCTTGAAGATCTACTTTACTCCCACTGACTTCTTGTAAGAGAAGATCTCTTTCCAGGAATTCAGCAGACCGAGCAGAAAACACGTTATCTTCATCTTGGTAGTAAAATTAGTAACGTACAAAGTAACATTAGATAGTTCTGGGTTCTAATTGTTTGAAGTGTTATGCTTCACATACGCTTCATAACCCTAGACTTTCAAATAAGACAACTTGGGACTCTTCCCATGCCATAGTTCATATGGTGTCTTTTCTACCTTCATGGTTGGAACCATATTGAGTATGCCTGCAGCAGACTCTAATGCATATCCCTAAAAAGACGGTGGTAGAGAAATCGGACTCATCATAAATCAAACTATATCAAGTAAAGTTCAATTCCTCTTACTCAGACACACCATCATGTTGTGGTGTGTAAGGTATAGTGAACTATGAGACAATCCCACAATTCTTTAGGTGGTCCAAAAAACTCTTGACTCATAAACTCACTTACTCCATCAGAGCGAAGTGCTTTAATGGTCTTTCCAAGCTGATTATCTACTTCATTTTGGAATACTTTTGAATGTTAAAATAGCTTTATATTTATGTTTCAGCAAGTGAACATAATCATAGCTACTTTACTCATCAGTAAATGTAATGAAGTAAAATTAACTAAATCTATACATTGTTCTTAAAGGGCTACATACAACAGTATGTATTAGTCCTAAAAGATCTTTAGCTCTTTTACCTAAATCGGAGAAAGAAGCATTTGTCATCTTTTCACATAAACATGAGTCGCATACATCAAATGACTCAGAGTCAATTGATTCCAAAAGTCCATTAGATTGGAGTTTTGAAATGCATTGTTTGTTTATATGACCAATATGACAATGTCATAGATAGGTCTTATTCAAGTCTTGCTTGAAGACTTTGGCGATGTAGGTATACATAGAATTCTCATTTGAAATTACACTATGCATATCAATTTCAAAAATACCATCACCTGGATAGGTATTAAGATAAATAGATTATCCTTAGAAACTGAAATACCTAAGTGCGTAAATGCAAGTTCAATACTAACATTTTTCAAACTATGTCGCTCGCAGTATTGAGAGCATAATGCTATTGTTCCAACAAAACAATAAGACCACTTAGAGAAGTAAGTTCAGAGGTACCAATAGCTTTAACAAAAGCTTGATCCCCCTTGCCTACTTGCAAATCCAGTGTGTCTTTCTTCAGTTTATTACTTCTTCTCATTCCCTTCATATTGTTACATGTGTGAAGGCCACAACCAGTTAACAAAGATCTAGGAATCACTAGAAGAAGTATATAACTATTTATGAAATATACCTGATTTGCTAGTCTCACCAGCGTTGCCTTTTCTCAGCTCAGATTGGAAGATAGGACAACTTCTTTCTCCAATTGCCAACCTTTCCACAATGGAAACATTCGGCGTCTTTTGTTGGGCTTTCCTTTCTTGGAAGGTGGAATATTTTTCCTAGCAAATGATTTGTCATTTTCCTTCCACAAAATATTCGGCTTATTCTTTTTCACCCTTCAATCCTATTTCTTCCTGATCATCGAACAACATTCGATAATCATTTTGCTGAGCAGCAGCAACTGCCACAACAGGAAGAAAGGATATGGGTTCTAAACTTTATTCAACTTCCAATTATGTTTGAGAACAATTCTCAAGATGCAGTGTCAGTCTAGGAAGTTTGAACATTGAGTTTATCCTTCTCCAACAAAGAAGGAAGTGTGTTTTGGTTTACGTTTTGATTATTTGACATCTACAACAGATATAAGATTCAATTTAATATTTTCGATATGGAGCTTTAATAAATTAACTACCCAAGTTTTTATAATTTTTAAAAACAATTAATTTACGAAAGCCTAAGATCCACATAGAGGTTCCATAGCCACATCTGTTGATCAGCTAGCAGTTATGGAGTCTATTAGTAGGTAGCGGGTACCAATTACATTACAAGTGTAACTCTTAGATCTTTATGAGACCTTGAGATATATGTAGTTCAACAAACCACTATTATCTACTGACATGTTTGTCTTATCCTTGCCTCGAACTCAGGTCTCACCGTGAATACGATTAAGTCGTCCAATTTGAAAACAGTGGAAATTCACGCTAGTCTCACTAGATCGAAAAATCCACCTCGTGGCTATAATTCAGCCTAGTCTCACTGGATCAGAAAAATAACGAGGAGTGTTTGCAAGCTCATTGGATGGCATGACTTAAATTTGACGGGTATTTTGGAAAAAGTTTGTGTCAACGAATAATGCATGCACACAAGATTCGCTACACTATTAGTCAAAAAAAACATTTTAACCAATTGTATATGTCGATTATGTTTGTGATTTTATTTGTTATTTAATTTATAGGATATATAAAAATAACAAATACACAAACGTGTATAGTTTTAAAACAGTTTTAAAAGATGTCGTCCATATATTTTATTTTACTTTCAAAATCATATAACATTAAACTCGTTAGAGTTTAACTTATTTTAAAATCATCAATTTTAATCTTTGAAACTCGTTTAGAGTTTTAGTTAATGTTTCCATCAAAAACATATATATAATTTGAGTCTCAAAATTATTTAACTTTAAACTCGTTAGAGTATAACCTTTTAAAATCATCAATTTTAATATTTGAAACTCGTTACCGGTTTTATTTAATGTTTTCATCAAAAACATTTAGCATACATATTCTAATCAACAATTATATATAAATGCAAAAATAAAACACAACCATGCATCACACACACATAGCATAGCCCAAAAATCCTATGCTTAATCCCATGAGCCGACATGGGATCAAGAGGTCAAACTAAGGGTAATATCGTAGCTCCCACTTAATTCAAGAATCAAGTGAAAACTTGACAAACGCCATCGTTGTCAACTTGACCTGTTCGCCATCTTCTAAGTCAAACTTCGCGTTGCATCTTTATCTTCAATTTTCATCTTGTTACATTTATTTAAATTTGAAAATACAACTAAACTAGTACTTTTACAAATTAAAATAAACTTAAATACAATACTATGAAAATGAAAAATAAATATAATACAACTTTGGCTTAAAATGGCCTTTCTTATAAATCAATATGACTTAATATTGCCGTAATCAACAATCACAACAATCATACATAGGTCGGGGCATTATGGGCTATGTGTACAATCACAATTTTAATAACTACATTATTAAAACCTATATATGGCTTGTCCATAGTTATAATGCATGTGTATAACCATGGAATATAACAATCAACAATTATAATAAATATTCAAACCATAACAATTAAATCTACAATATAAAATAGTGATATTCTTTCAATCATATTTGTGCGTCATGAGGTTAAGTCTAAATCAACCGCGTTGACTTTAAAAACCAAAAAGGTTTTGACTTTTACCAATTCACCACAAAGCTAAATCTAAAGAAAATCACGCGACAATTAAGATGGTGTAAAAGCGGCTCGGATACCACTGTTGGAAAATCGTGTGTACTTATACCAAATCAGATTAACGCAGCGGATAGTTAAAATAATAATCTTTTATTATTTTATAAACAAAATTTAACAAGATTAAATTTTCACTTATTTAATGAAACATGCACACGATTAATCTATCCCATTGATCCAGTTACACCACTAATAATTGTCATGAATATAAAACAAAAGAGGAGTTAACGATATACCTTTCTTGAAGAAACTGATTGAAGGAGAGAAACCTACGATCAAAAGTATGACCGTCTCTTTGGATAGTCCACACTACACTTCAAACAACGTCAATGGATGCTAGTCCAAACCCAAGTAATAATTAATCAACCTTTGATTAATATTATGAACCCAAAATAATCTCCGTATGAAACAATGTTATTTCTTTTCTTACTTTTTCTCTTTCAATTCTCTCGTATGAAATTATGAAGGCAAAAGAAAGGAATATATATTACTCTTTAGAAACACCCGTGAACCTTATATTAATCCGTGAATCTTTTACTTTTTGAAAGAATCCAAAATAGGATATTGTATTTGATTTACGTAATAACATAAAGTCGTATTTCTCAAATACTTCAGGGGTAGTTTATGAAACTTATAATTAATAATTTCTATCATGTCACTTTCATGTGAATAGTAAATTAATTAATTTCGTTTCATTACTATTCATATGAATAGTAAATGAATTAATTTCGATTTACTATTTTGTTACTTGAGTAATATATACATCATATATATTTTATTTGACGTCTCGGTGTATATGTGTGTGACCCCGAAGGCTCAAATGAAGTTGGCCATATAGTTATATGTTGTACCTTGCACATTAATCCTACATATATACAAGTGAGATGGTTAGCGCGCTTCGCGGAGCAAAATTTACGAAATGTACATTTGCATTTCGTTTCTTACATAACATCCTTGTTTCAGTTTTACATATTAGATTGGTTATTATCTTTTGGATCTTCAACTTTCAACCTGCAAAGTTAGTCTTTTACGGAGCAGTTAAAACCACTGTTGCAAAACACCCCGTCTCGAGCCGTCTCGACGCCCGTCTCGACGGTTTGGTGACTAATCCGTCCCGTCTCGAAGAAAACCGTCTAATATTACAGTCAACGCACAAAATTCGGGTCAAAGTTGAAAAAAATTGGGTCATAGTCGGTCAAAATTCAAAAAAGCCAGAAAATCGGTAAAATATATCGTGTTTTAGTTTGAATTTGTTGTATTAAATTAACGATGATAGCAATTATGGGTACAAATTAATTAATTAAATTTTTAGCTTTAAAATATGTATACATATATGCATTTTTATACTTATATATTTAAAAGTCAACTTTGGTCAACGTCCGTCTCGACCCCCGTCTCGACCCCGTCTCGAACGTCTCGACCTTTTTAGGACCCGACCGTCTCGACCCCGTCTCACGTCTTTTGCAACCTTGGTTAAAACTACTCAAACTTCTTGATTAAAGACATATCATTTAGCATTTTCTCAATAGCTTCGTCATCATGTCCACGTCCCCTTGAATGCAAAAATACAATCATATTATCAACAAATCTGTTCATCATTTAGTTTGCAAGTTTCAAATTTGATGACCGTTTGAACTTTGAAGAGGTAACAAACCATCAAATTATCTCAATAGACGACATTTCAAACAAAATCTAATACTCGGTAGTTTTATTGTCTATTTCAAACAATCAAATTACCGACTCAGACCCGACTCAGCCCGGATTTGACCTGACTTTTTAGGTATTGGGGCTAGTCCCCGAACTGACGCGTCGGCCGACTCAGTCGACTTTTAAAACAATGTCTACAATAATATATCTCTGGAATATTGTGGAAAAAAATGTTTGTCTTTATTAAACTAAAGGGAAACGAAAATAGATGAGTACCTTGATAGACGGGACCATTGCAATGGCTTCCTCCACAGTTTCAGGGCAAAGGTTTCCAAGAGCACAAAGCTGCGTGTAAATTTGATGATAAAACATGATTTAAGAATCGAAATCAAAGTGAGACAAAAAATAAATAAATGGGGTCACTTGTCGGAACACTTTACCTCAAACTCTGCTAACTCGTATCTACTCAGTAGTCTGTATGTTAGTTAAGAAAATAAAGCTGCTTTTATAACATAACACAACATCACATCACATAACATAACATGATCAAGAGTTTTAAAAATCAAGCTGGTAAATTTATGTTAATGAGGATACTCTCGGACTTGCCTAACAGCATCTGGATTTTTATAATTTTAATGTTCATGGTGGAAGTCTAGATAATGTGTAGAGAATGCTTCACCATTTACACTTAATGGTGCAAGTGCTACTGCTGCATAAGTTCTATGATTTAATAGATACTGAAAAATAACAGTACTCCCATAAAATACATTCTAGACCAATCACATAACCAAAATAGATACTCTGTAACACGCAAGGCCCCGTTTGGCTCGTGGAATGTTTTTGGATGGAATGGAATGTGTCAAAGGAATTGGAATCCGAAGGAATTGGAATTGATAAATTCCATGGAATGTGAAAAATGTGTTCTATTTTACATGGAATGGAATTGAATTTCATTTTATAAAATAATTAAAAAGTTATAAAAAGAATTACGTTTCTAAATTTTGTGTTCATTTCCAGACTCACTTTTTCAAAAAAAAAAAAAAAAAAAAAAAAATTAGATTCGCGATTTCAGAACGCCTGTCGAAAACGCGCGTTTTCTGCTGTGAAAAAGAGCGTTTTCGGGCGCGTTGCAAGATCGCGCGTTTTCGGACGCGCTGCGAGATCGCGTGTTTCATATGGGCTGCGAAAATGCGGTTTTCCGGACGCACTGCGACAACGCGCGTTTTTGCAGGTGATCCGAAAATCCGCATCCGGGCGGCCCGCGAAAACGCGCGTTTCCGGGCGGCCCGCGAAAACGCGCGTTTCCGGGCGCCCGCAAAAACCCGCGTTTCCGGGCGGTTCGCGAAAACGCGCATTTCCGGACGCCCCCGAAAACGCGCGATTCCGGACGCCCTGCGAAAACGCGCGTTTCCGTGAGCCCTGCGATAACGAGTTTCCGTGCGCCCTGCGATAACGAGTTTCCGTGCGCCCCGCGATAACGCGCGTTTCCGGGCGCCCCGCGAAAACGCGCGTTTCCGGACGCCCCGCGAAAACGCGCGTTTCCGGACGCCCGCGAAAACGCGCGTTTCCGGACGCCCGCGAAAACGCGTTTCCGGGCGCCCTGCGATAACGAGCGTTTCCTGGCGCCCGCGAAAACGCGCGTTTTCGGGAGCCCGCGAAAACGCGCGTTTCTGACGCCCTGCGAAAACGCGTTTCCGGCCGCACTACGATAACACGTTTCCGGGTGCAGGGCGATAACGAGCGTTTTCGGGCGCCCTGCGAAAACGCGCGTTTCCGGGCTGCGAAAACGCGTGTTTCCGGGCGCCCTGCGAAAACGCGCGTTTCCGGGCGCCCTGCGAAAACGCGCGTTTCCGGAGCCCTGCGAAAACGCGCGTTTCCGACGCCCTGCGAAAACGCGCGTTTCCGGCGCCCTGCGAAAACGCGCGTTTCCGGCGCCCTGCGAAAACGCGCGTTTCCGGACCCCTGCGAAAACGCGCGTTTCCGGGCGCATTGCGAAAACGCGCGTTTCCGGACGGCCCCGTAAACACGCTTTGAAAACTCGACACGAAAACGCGCACCAAAAAAGTGACCCGATCCGCGAAAAAACGTCTCAAAAACGCGAGTCGAAACGCCCCACGATAACGCGCCACGAAACGCGGCATAAAAACGCGACCCGAAAACGCGGACCGAAAACGCGACCCAAAAATGCGCGTCGAAAACGCTCTCTGAAAATGCGCCCCGAAACCGCGCGCCGAATAGTTCACTGAAAACGTGGCTCGAAAATGAGCGCCAAAAAGGCGCTCTAGAGTCGAGACACGAAAAATTCAATGTTGAAAGGAATTCAAATTCATCAACAAACATCTTGAAGGAATGAACATTCCATAGATGAAGGAATCTCAAAATTCCAAGGAATGTAATTCCTTCCAAATTATGTCTACCAAACGGAGCGGTTTAAGGAATTCAATTCCAATTCCATCAAATTCCTTTGAAATTCCACGAGCCAAACGGGGCCAGGTGCATATAAGCTCCTTGAGAGAGCACCTCATCCTGTTCAACCTCATCGACCTGCAATAAGTGAGAGCTACTTACATTTGTGAAATCAACTGAATGCATCAACACATCACCATCATAAATTTATTATTTTGTGATTGTAACCCTAAATAGATAATAAAATTTATGATCTGATAATATGAAAAACATTATGGCATACCTGATCATTTGGTAATCTGCAACACAAACCGAATGCTATCACAAACATGATAATCTGTAAAGCGAAATTTATGATTTAGGGTTAATTTGATTAGGGTTAGCCGTTCCAAGGAAAAAAAATAGATTAGCGTTAAATCGATTGGTCGAAAGCAAAACCAAATGGGTGTGTATCACCTACAACAGTCCATTGTCGAGGCTCTCCAAGTCTTGAAAACTGATAAGTGGTTATCAACAATTGATATTGATAGAATTTTTTTTTTTAAGCGCGAATCGGAGATTGATTGAAGATGAAGACAACAACACCTGACCTAATTCCATAATCAATACATAAAGCTTAATAACCCTAATTAATAACAACAACCCACTTACTCTTAACAGCAATCACCGGTACATTATGTGAAACGGTATAATTACCTGCAAGACAACGTATGAATCACCAGAGTAAAATTTACCAAATTCAGATTTTGGCAAAGGTACAGGTTGAAAATTTTCAATTCTCCATATTTCGAGCCCTCTATAAAATGTTATGGAATAATCCAACAGATAATGCAAATGGGGTATACACCAACATAACAATTACAGTATCAAGAATTGTACCAACTAAATTTTTTACGCCAAATAAAAAACAACTCATTTTTTTTGTCAATTACCGGAAGGAATCTTTATAAGAAATCTATCGTGCATACCCGAAAGACTTGATAGTCAAAATGAACGGACTATCTACTGATACAGTTACTGGGCCGAGTATCATGTAAGCCCATTTGAGTAAAATAGCCCTTTTAAAGAGCTTTTTTGTGGAAAGCAACCCACACAGGCCAAAAGAATTAAAAAAAATAAAATGTAAAACCTATTATAAAGCATTTAAAAAAATAAAAAAAATTCAAGGGGACAAAAATGGTGAGCAGTGTTACATAATAGAAACCCCGTTCTATTATTGATTACATTAGATGCTATATATAGGCTACATAAAACCCTAGAAACCCTAAACCCACAAACAGGCCGGGCTTAATCATAATCTATTCTCTAACACTCTCCCGCAGTCCGAACGGCGAATTCGCGAAAGTTCGGACTGGAAAGAAAACACTAAACATAAAAAGAATAAATAAAAACACAATTTTCTTTCTAGTTTATTGTATCGAATTGATTGATATCGATGATTGGTTGCGTTGCTTGAATGTGTTTCCTTTTCCGTAACGTTTTTTTTTATACGTCGTGGCTTGCTTGCCTAAGGATTGAGCAGGACTTGGGCTTTGAACTTTATCGCCGATACAATCATCTTCAACGCTGCAAAACAAGAGTTTTTTTTTTCTCTTTTTCTTATATTCCTCTTTTTTTGGGGGTTTGGAACCTAGTCTAGCTAGGCGGCTCAGCCCCTCGCCGATTATTGATTTAATTAGGTGGATAATAGAAAAGAAAAAAATATATATATATAAGAAAACAAAGAATTACGGCGTGTTCTATTTTGCGAGTGAAGAGAAGTGGCTCGAATCTGGGGGGTGTTTTTTTTTTAATGAACAAAATAAAAGAAAGGATAAAGAAAAAAAAATGACGGTCATATCTTGAGTGAAGAATAACATATGGGTTGGATGTGTTCAAATATGATCTAGGTGAGACAAACATGATGTATTATTAAAATTAAAACACGAGAGACCTTGATGTTATGATGATATACGTGTACTTTATGTTTTGAAGACACGTTGGAAAAGAACATGATTGAGTGAATGAATCTAGGCAACGACGGGAATATGGACAATAGACAATCGGATAAAAAAAATTGAAGAAGAGAATAATGAACGACAACCGCCGCAGTAGGGTATGTGACGAACGTACTGTCCTTTTCTGGGTATTTTGTGTTTAGATAGAAGAATTGATAGGGTTTAGAACGGAGGAGACTTGATGGGTAGGTCTCGGGATTAGCCCCCTGATACCATGTTACATAATAGAAACACCGTTCTATTATTAATTACATTGGACGCTATATATAGGCTACATAAAACCCTAGAAACTCTAAACCCACAGACGGGCCGGGCTTAATCATAATCCATTCTGTAACAAATAGGTGAAAATGGGCCAATGGGAGAAGCCAATATAGGGTCACAAATAGAAGATATATAATTTGATATATCCAATGTCAAAAGAGATTAGATATTTGTATGATTACATAGATGTAGAAACTAGAAGAGTATACGATATTAGACTATCCTTGCTTCACAAAGTGAATATAACTTTATTCATAGATTTCAAGGAACTTTTTTTGTTTGTTTGTGTGTAGAATCAAAAGTTACGAAGTTTAAGGAATCTTATCCGATCACATTTTTTGTCAATTCGAAAGTGACTCAACGTGATAACGCCGTTTGCTTTTTAGCCATCATGCATATGGCAACTCTTTTTTTATAGAAACCCTGAGTTACATATATATGAAAAATTAAATTAACTTAAATATGGAGACTATAGCCCACGATGTTTATTATCATTTTTCATTAATGTGCTATATCAAATATTAATGTGCAAATTTGAATAAGAATAGGGATTTGGTATGAATTTGTTCATCATACATATTAAGATGTTAAAATTAACCTAATATCATCACTACATCGAGCTTAAGTACAAAACGTATGAGATAATTTACATTTGATTCATCACTACATCTTAAGTACAAACGTAGGAGATAATATCATCACTACATTCGTTTATATCCGAAGGCAGGTGTTTCTAAATTCATTGAAATCCATTCGATCTAACGACTGTTGGCTTTGGATTATGATGCGCATCAGGTTCCTAAAGAAGTTATCATCTTGGAAGTTATCTGTTACGCTATCCTTTGGTCCCTTTGGCCAGGGGCGGACCAAAGAAAGTGCAAATTTTTTCGGTTTTTCTAGTTTGCCTCCGGTGAAATTTTATTTTTGCCCTAAACCCTTCATATTTTGCCTCAAAACTTCTATATTTTGCCTCAAAACCTTCGTATTTTGCCCAAAAAAAAAAATCCCCCAAAACCTCCATAATTTGTTAAAAAAAATCCCTACGTTTTAAAAAAAAATTTCGCCCCCGGTGAAAAAAATTTCTGAGTCCGCCACTGCCGCGATTCAGAAACTACTATATCCATTACCCAACTAGTTTTTTTCTTTTAAAATGTCATATTCTAGACTTTATCATCTCTTCCTTTTTTGATTGGTTTTCCTCTCGTTATAAAATGAATTGTAATAGGGAGTACAGTACTTGATTATTAAACCCTTTAATATCTTTGTAATTTTCTAGCTCTATACAAGTTATCTCTCGGCTATTAAAAAAAATATTCAAATTTAAGTGTGGTTTGAAATTGTTCTACTTTAATTGTTCGTTTATATAAATTGTCGGTTCATTTAATTTGTTGATATATATATGTGTTAGTTTCATCTAGTGATACTGATCGTGAGTTTTTATTTGATGATGAGTGATGTTTGATTCAATTGTAAACTATAAAAGCTTACGATTTAGTCAGTTAATTTGTTTATGATATTGTTTGATTTCCGATTTATAAACTATAAAAGCTTGTGAAATGTATGAATTCAGCTCAGATTCGTGAT
The DNA here is from genome assembly GCF_046630445.1 of Rutidosis leptorrhynchoides. Lineage (NCBI taxonomy): Eukaryota > Viridiplantae > Streptophyta > Magnoliopsida > Asterales > Asteraceae > Rutidosis > Rutidosis leptorrhynchoides. The sequence goes on from NC_092337.1 coordinate 389,275,675, forward strand.
AGATTCATGTTTGTGTATATATTCGTACGTATATCAGTGTATGTATGCGTGTGTACAGATGTATATTTCTGTGATGAATATAATAATATGATGAGCTGCTGCTGGTATGAATCTGAATCAGTAATTTGTGATATACTTTGAGATGCAACTTGTTAAGTATAATGACTTGATGTTTGATTCAATTGTAAACACATGCTTTCACTATGATTATGTGTTGGTTAATCATTGAAGTATGCTCAGCAATAAGCTCAATTACAGGCAGTAAGAGGATGTTCGGGTCTAGAAGTCAACTGAAAAAATATGAAAAACAAAAACTTCAACCTCCATTATCTAAATCACTTTCTTCTTCTCCTGCTTTTCAATCATCCTTGCATACACCATTTCGACCTTTTAATCAACAACTGCCTTTGTCTAAAACACCATTCACTCCATTAAATCCCCAAGTGTCCTTGTCTAAAATACCTGTTTCAACATCTAGTCAGCAATCATCTTTTCCTAACACACAATTTCGACATTTTCTTGCTTCTGTTCACGATAACTCATCATCATCAACTTCTAACCATGAGCAATCCTCATCCTCTACAGAAACACCTTCTGAGTCTACTTTGAATGCGGAAAATAATCAATTAATGAACATGAGAACGAGGAGGTTGAGATAATAGGTAGGTTTTTGTATCTTGTTGCTAAAATTTACTTTTTCTTTTCTAATATCGTTGCTAATAATGACTTGAAATTGTGTAGATGCTAATGGAAATATCATTAGAAAACAAAGAATGACAGCGAAAGATGTAACCAAGTTAGTAACTGGTGAAAAAGTGTTGGTCCATCTCAATAGATTTGATCAGCCAATCAAATCTGAAGGGTCACTATGCACTAGATTTATGGGTTTATGTTTAAAACAACAACATTTTTGCCCTATTGAGGCAAAGGATTGGCGTGAAGTTAAAATGAAACGTGGTGTTAGTCTTATGCAACACATCCGGGTAACATTTATATTTAAACATTTTTAGTATTCATATTTTGTTTGATATTAGTTGTTGGGTACAGTTCTTTTATGTGACATGCTTTTGGTTATTTTTGGCAGGAAAAATTCATGTTACCTGATAGAGAGAATGTTGATAGAGTTTCGCTTTTAATACTCGATGATAAGTATAGGGCTCGAAAGTATCGAGTGAAGGATGAGTTGTTTAAGGTTGTTACTCAAAAATTAAAAGAGGTTGAAGGAGTTAACTTGGTAGAAGGACAAGAAATACAATACACGGAAGAACAGATTCTTGAAGGGCTCGACTTGGTAGAAGCACCTCCCAACATTAATAATGACCAGTGGGACAAATATAAAAGGAATCTTAGATCATCTCAGTCAAAGGTATTAACTACAAGTCCAGTAATACATAAATTAATTATGCCTTTTTCTCATTTTATGTGTTTTCAGATTTGTATGTATAGAAGTGTTATTATTCTGTTTGTGTTTTTGTACATATGCGCATGGTTTTAGGGCAAATATATGCGTGTGAACATATGCATGTTTCGTATTTCTGTGTTTGTTTCTGTACAGATATAACTTGTGCATGTGGATGCTAACTTATCGATATGTTTTTATGTGTTGGTTCTGATAATTACTATTCACTAATGCCTGTTATTTCACTTGAAATATAGAACTTATCAAAACTTGGGAAAAAGGCAAGAGATGAGAAACTTCATGTTCATACTACAGGTGCTCGTAGCCATGCACGAATAAGAGATGATTTTGTGAGTTTTATGAATAAGAGATGATTTTATGTTTTGATTTGATTTCTGATCTGTTAGAGTAGCAGCTATTCAGCTAGACTGAAAAAGTTTTAAAAACAGAAAACAAAACGTAAATCGACTCAGCAACGGTTTAAAATTAATTTTATTTAATCCTTTTTCACTTAAAAGTATGAATAAAAGAAAGTTTTTTTCTCAGATTTTAAAACAATTAGCTTTCAGAGTAATTGAAAATGAACTGAAATCTAAAAACATTATTCATGGGAACCAAACGAAAATGGGTTTACGATTTCGGGCCTGTTACTGATATGTGTTGTTCACTGATAACTGTCTCTTTAATTGCAGATGATGAAAAACAATAGAGAACCATATCCCCTTGAGTTTTTTGATATCGTTCATAAATCAAAAGATGGAGCATATGTTAAAGATATATCTAAGGATTTTATGGTATGTTTAAACTTTATTGAATTTCGCTTGCTATCTCAAGTTTTAAAAGGATTCTAAACCTATAATTTTATGGTTGTCTTTATCATAGGATATGGCAAATGGGGAAGTGAATAAAAGGATTCTAAACCTAAAGGACCCCGAATCTGTTGATACTCACAAGAGGTCGAAAATTAAGAGAGACGTTGTGATGGAGCTTATGGGGCCAGAAAAGAATGGACGAGCTCGATTTCATGGGAAAGGAGTAACAAAATCGCAAGTAACGGATTTTAGTTATGACCTAAGAAGGATTAGAAGTGATAGCTCTATAAATAATCACGATGGTACACTGTTGGTTCAATTTGAATCACAAAGACTACAAATTGAATCTCAAAGACTACAAATTCAAACTCAAAGCCAACAACTTGAGTCTCAAAATAAACTGATGATGAGTTTGCAACAAACCGTTGATGATGTTAGAGGAGAACTTCGACTATTCCTAAGTGTATTTCAAAACTCTTATGCTGATGTCCCACGTGAAAGTTTATCCCGAACACAGGTACACCTAAATTTTGTATTTCAGTATTTAGTATTTATGTAGAATATCGTATAATACAATATAACATATACCACTACAATTTAATAGTTATATTTTACCCTTGAAATTGTAACTTGGAATGTGTCTATAGTTACATATTGATGTAAATGTAAATGAGTTGAGACATTTGGACTTGCTTTCATGTCTTGTATTATAGTTCTTTTCAGGGGCATCACATGAAGAAGCGGATAGAGACTTTTCAATGAACACGTGATTGAATGGGTAAGTGATTTACTTACGTCAAATTTTTCTTTGCATGCCATGTTTTACTGAATATACATTTTCATGTGCAGCTGTTTTCTTCTGAATATTAAGAGGTAAACCTTTTTGTTACATCTCATATCTGATTGTTATAAATACAATACTTATATTCAATTTGTATTCAAGAAAAACTATTCCTTTTATATTTCATTATATGTATAATTGGTGCTAAAACTTACTCTGACCATAATTGAGTTGCAAGACTTGGTTACTCACTATGATCATAAATGAGTCGTAAGACTTGTTATTGTCTTATTTATTGTTTATAATTGTTGGTGCATAATCCCAAGTTCTATTTTGTAATGAGTTCTATTCGTTTTGCATTTTCTATTTCAGTCATGTAAGGATTACGTCATTAATACATTGTGTTTGGATTGTTTAATATGATGACGTGAAATGGTTCGAGCAGTTTGGTTGGCTGCTCATACCATCGACCGATGGTAGAGACCATCGGTCGAGGGACTATCACCATCGGCCGAAGGTCCAAGACCACCGGCCGATGGTCACTGTGATTATATATAAATACGGGTTTTGAGTTTCATTATTAGGTTACACACCCCACACCCTCTAGCCGTTATTTATTGCTGTGATCCGTTGTTTATTGCTGTGATCCTTGTCCCAGACCAAATCCCAACCGAATACAATCATCTAGGCATCGTTTCTTTCAACATATTGTTGGTTAGATCGATCCCGAAAGTGTAATTCGTATTCGATTCACCCTAGTTATTGTTTTCCGCCTTTAATCTAGGTTCTACGTTTGATCTAAGATCCAATTAGCACTTACAAAGTGGTATCAGAGCTTTACGTTGCTGATCCAAACGTTTTTGAATCGAATTCATTGTTTTTATTTTAGGGTTTTTGGTATAAACGAGTTTTTAATCGAAAGTTGAGATTTTTACTTTTAAATCTTGTGTTTTTGGGTCTATTATTGTTCAAGGGTGTGTTTCTGAAGTTTCTATCGGTTTAGTTTAAGTCTAGAACGTCATAATCGATCAAAATTGAAGTTTTTGTCGAAAACCCTAGCTTTTTCTGCCCAGAATTCGTAAGAACAATCGGCCGACTGTCTTAGACCATCGACCGTTCGTCCCGACCCTCGACAGTAAGTCATACACAATCGACCGATCGTCTACCAGTGAACCGGAGGACAGTCTTTCATAACTTAGATCCGTTTGTCTCAACCATCGGCCGTTCGTCTCTTGACCTTCGACCGATCGTCTTCTACCATCGACCGATCGTCTCTTCCATCGATCGAAGGACTAAAATTATAGATTCTGTTACAACATCAGCACCTCCGACCGATCGTCACAGACCTCCGACCGATCGTCACAGACCTCCGACCGATTGTCTTGTCCATCGGTCGATCCTCTTTGGAGACAGAATCTTTTAATTGCACTTAAGTAATCTTAATCAGTCAAAATGTCTGACACTGATGAACAAATGACAAATGAATACAACGCGTTAGTAATTGCACCTGGACTACAAAAACTGTTACTTAATGAAAGTGAATCTGGATCAGCGAATAAAGTACCTAGACTTGACAACCTTAAGAATTTCTTGGACTGGAAAGTTAGGTTTGTTATTTACTTAAACGGTGTCGACTCTAGACTTTGAGAATGTATTGAGAATCCGTATGTATGGCCATGCGGAGTAGATGGTGAACCCAAAGAAACTTCACAGTTTAGTCCCACAGAGCATGAAGAGTACAATCTTGAGTGTAGATGTTATGCTCAGCTAACCCAAGCGTTGTCTAAGGAGATTTTTCAGCAATTTAAGAACCGAAACAAAACATCGTATACTATCTGGTTGGCTCTTCAATCAGCAACAGAGGGTACAGCTACTTATTGTGCGACTAAGGGTAAGGTTTTGAAGGATGAGTGGAGGGTGTTTGCAGCTCTTCTATCAGAATCTCTAGGACGGACTTTGGAAAGATATCGATTATTAGTTGCAGAGATGGCAGATTATGGGATTGAGGTGCCTGATGAAAAGGCAGTAAGGGTGTTGAAAGATGGTCTTCCAGAAAAGTGGGATCATGAGATTGAAAAGATTCAGAACAGGTACAGCTCATCGGGTCATCCGTTGACACTAACAGCTTTTACGTTGAAGTTGATGGAGAAGGACATTCAAGATGAAGCAAAGAGAAAGAGACTTGGTTCTGTAGCAGCTGCTGCATCATCTTTAGCTTCGTCTTCTAGTACTCATGCTCCACTACAGACATCATACATATCAGCCAATGCTTCACAAATGTCTGCACCATTGTCTCAGTACGGCTACTTTAATGCTAAATTACAAGCTCAAAATTCTACAATTAAGATGATTGAGGATTCTCCGATTCAACAGACTCAGACTCAGACTCAAACTCCTGTGTTTCAAACTGAGAATATCAAGAAGAGATCTCGCGAATCTATTTAGGAAGATATGGCATTGGCAGCTATTGTTGTTAACTCATACAACGATATGATTGGTGGACAAGTGCTTAATAGTCATCTTGAAAATGAAGACTATGATCAGATTGATGAGGACGAGCTTGAGAGAATGGATATACTCTACTGTATGGGTAGCATTGTGAGACGTGCTAGAAAGTACTTGAAGAGAACAGGACAAAGATCGTTGAGTTTGAATCGAGATTCGAAATTTGGTTTTGATATGTCAAAGGTTAGGTGCTACAATTGTGATGAATATGGTCATTTTAAGAAGACTTGCACGAGACCACCCAAGCCTGGTTTTCATGATCCTTTTCACCAGACAACCATCTCAGTTACACCACAACATGTAATTGTAGAGAAAGAATCTTCGGGTTCTGTTCAATCCAAGGCTTTGACTACAACGTATGCGGATGAAGTATGTGACTGGTCCATCTAGGTAGATACGCAAAAGGCTAATGTTGTGTTTGTAGGTAAAAGCGAAGTAGAAATTGAAGAGGAAAGAATTGTTCGGAAAAATGCAGGTTGTACGGGTAAGGATAATCCGAATTGCACATGCTATGTGTGCAAGTGTGATGCTAGGTTGAAGAGAGCAGAAGAGCTGATGAAATTTTGCTTCAGGAAGAGGATTAAGGATAGGTTGTATGATAAGTTTCGCAAAGCTCAGGACTTATCAGATCTTGAGTTTACTACTGACTCGTCTGATGAAGAAGAAGGGATGAGTTGTCATGTTGGTACTTGGTTCAGAAAGGAGCTGGAACATTTGTTCAACTGTGATCTTAAGAGTGATGATAAGAAGATTGTTATTGTTCAGAGTCCAGTTTGTGGAGATCAAGTTGAGAGTAAAGGAGGTTATGAGGCTGATTACTCGGATAGTACGAGCTCAGAGTCAGAGTCAGAATCAGATGCAGATTCTCAGGATAGAAGAAATGACTATGCATTCATGGCCAACATGCCCGGAAATGATAAGGTATGTATTGACTCAGTTTCTAATTATTCTAAATGCATTGGTTATGAACAGGAAATTGAGAGGCTTGAATGTGTTATCACAAAGCTTAATGAGATATCCGTTACATGTGAGACTTTGTAACTGTAGTGACTCGAACTTTTCCATGTTTATATATATTAAATGAAATTGATATTTATATGATTAAGTGTTTCCAACATGTTAAGTAATCAAACTTGTTAAGACTTGATTAATTGAAATAAGTTTCATATAGACAATTGACCACCCAAGTTGACCGGTGATTCACGAACGTTAAAACTTGTAAAAACTATATGATGACATATATATGGATATAGATATATATATATATATATATATATATATATATATATATATATATATATAGTTAACATGATATTATGATAAGTAAACATATCATTAAGTATATTAACAATGATCTACATATGTAAAAACAAGACTACTAACTTAATGATTTTGAAACGAGACATATATGTAACGATTATCGTTGTAACAACATTTAATATATATATATATATATATATATATATATATATATATCATATTAAGATATATTAATACATCATGATATCATGATAATGTAATAATTTAACATCTCATTTGATTTAATAAACAATGGGTTAACAACATTTAACAAGATTGTTAACCTAAAGGTTTCAAAACAACACTTACATGTAACGACTAACGATGACTTAACGACTCAGTTAAAATGTATATACATGTAGTGTTTTAATATGTATTCATACACTTTTGAAAGACTTCAAGACACTTATCAAAATACTTCTACTTAACAAAAATGCTTACAGTTACATCCTCGTTTAGTTTCATCAACAATTCTACTCGTATGCACCCGTATTCGTACTCGTACAATACACAGCTTTTAGATGTATGTACTATTGGTATATACACTCCGATGATCAGCTCTTAGCAGCCCATGTGAGTCACCTAACACATGTGGGAACCATCATTTGGCAACTAGCATGAAATATCTTATAAAATTACAAAAATATGAGTAATCATTCATGACTTATTTACATGAAAACAAAATTACATATCCTTTATATCTGATCCATACACCAACGACCAAAAACACCTACAAACACTTTCATTCTTCAATTTTATTCATCTAATTGATCTCTCTCAAGTTCTATCTTCAAGTTCTAAGTGTTCTTCATAAATTCTACAAGTTCTAGTTACATAAAATCAAGAATACTTCTAAGTTTGCTAGCTTACTTCCAATCTTGTAAGGTGATCATCCAACCTCAAGAAATCTTTGTTTCTTACAGTAGGTTATCATTCTAATATAAGGTAATAATCATATTCAAACTTTGGTTCAATTTCTATAACTATAACAATCTTATTTCAAGTGATGATCTTACTTGAACTTGTTTTCGTGTCATGATTCTGCTTCAAGAACTTCGAGCCATCCAAGGATCCGTTGAAGCTAGATCCATTTTTCTATTTTCCAGTAGGTTTATCCAAGGAACTTAAGGTAGTAATGATGTTCATAACATCATTCCTTTCATACATAAAAAGCTATCATATTCGAAGTGGTAAACTTGTAATCACTAGAACATAGTTTAGTTAATTCTAAACTTGTTCGCAAATAAAGTTAATCCTTCTAACTACACTTTTAAAATCAACTATACACATGATCTATATCTATATGATATTCTAACTTAATGATTTAAAACCCGGAAACACGATAAACACCATAAAACCGGATTTACGCCGTCATAGTTACAACCGGGGGCTGTTTTGGTTTGGATAATTAAAAACTATGAAAAACTTTGATTTAAAAGCTATACTTATGGGAAAATGATTTTTCTTATGAACATGAAACCATATCCAAAAATCATGGTTAAACTCAAAGTGAAAGTATGTTTTTCAAAACAGTCATCAAGATGTCGTTCTTTCGACGGAAATGACTACCTCTTTCAAAAACGACTTGTAACTTGTATTTCCGGCTACAAACCTATACCTTTTCTGTTTATTTTCATAAAGTCAAGTTCAATACGAAACCGTGGCCGCTTAAATCACTCAAAACGGATTAGAAACGAAGAAATGGCGAGCAAAACAAAATTGGTAAAAACTACTCATTTTAGCTACGTGAAAATTGGTAACAAATCTATTCCAACCATAACCTAATCAACTTGTATTGTATATTATGTAATCTTGAGATACCATAGACACGTATACAATGTTTCGACCTATCATGTTGACACATCTATATATATTTCGGAACAACCATAGACACTCTATATGTGAATGTTGGAGTTAGCTATACAGGGTTGAGGTTGATTCCAAAATATATATAGTTTGAGTTGTGATCAATACTGAGATATGTATACACTGGGTCGTGGATTGATTCAAGATAATATATATCGATTTATTTTCTGTACATCTAACTGTAGACAACTAGTTGTAGGTTACTAACGAAGACAGCTGACTTAATAAACTTAAAACATCAAAATGTATTAAAAGTGTTGTAAATATATTTTGATATATATGTACATATTTGTTATAGGTTCGTGAATCGACCAGTGGCCAAGTCTTACTTCCCGACGAAGTAAAAAATCTGTGAAAGTGAGTTATAGTCCCACTTTTAAAATCTAATATTTTTGGGATGAGAATACATGCAGGTTTTATAAATGATTTACAAAATAGACACAAGTACGTGAAACTACATTCTATGATTGAATTATCGAAATCAAATATGCCCCTTTTTATTAAGTCTGGTAATCTAAGAATTAGGGAACAGACACCCTAATTGACGCGAATCCTAAAGATAGATCTATTGGGCCTAACAAACTCCATCCAAAGTACTGGATGCTTTAGTACTTCGAAATTTATATCATATCCGAAGGGTGTCTCGGAATGATGGGGATATTCTTATATATGCATCTTATTAATGTCGGTTACCAGGTATTCACCATATGAATGATTTTTATCTCTATGTATGGGATGTGTATTGAAATATGAAATCTTGTGGTCTATTATTATGATTTGATAATATATAGGTTAAACCTATAACTCACCAACATTTTTGTTGACGTTTTAAGCATGTTTATTCTCAGGTGATTATTAAGAGCTTCCGCTGTCGCATACTTAAATAAGGACGAGATTTGGAGTCCATGCTTGTATGGTATTGTGTAAAAACTGCATTCAAGAAACTTATTTCGTTGTAACATATTTGTATTGTAAACCATTATGTAATGGTCGTATGTAAACAGGATATTTTAGATTATCATTATTTGATAATCTACGTAAAGCTTTTTAAACCTTTATTGATGAAATAAGGGTTATGGTTTGTTTTAAAATGAATGCAGTCTTTGAAAAACTTCTCATATAGAGGTCAAAACCTCGTAACGAAATCAATTAATATGGAACGTTTTTAAATCAATAAGAACGGGACATTTCAGTTGGTATCCGAGCGTTGGTCTTAGAGAACCAGAATTTTGCATTAGTGTGTCTTATCGAGTTTGTTAGGATGCATTAGTGAGTCTGGACTTCGACCGTGTTTACTTGAAAAATGATTGCTTAACAAATTTTGTTGGAAACTATATATTTTTAACATGTGAATATTATGTGATATATTAATCTCTTAACATGTTTGATATTATGTGATAGATGTCTACTTCTAGAACAAGTCCCATTGACTCACCTAATAATAATGAAGAGTCAAATGTAAATTGGAATGATTCGTGGACTGATTCACAAGTTCCCGAAGAGGAACCGGAAGAAGAGTCGGAACCGGAAGAAGAATCGGAACCGGAAGAAGAAATAGAACCAGTGGGGGAAATAATAAAACGGTTAAGTAGAAGAAAATCCTCAACCAACCGATCAAAGTTAATTATGGTCAATGGTGTTTCCGCCAAGGAAGCAAAGTATTGGGAGGATTACCAATTCTCCGATGAATCGGATCCCGACAAGGATTCCGATGATGTTATAGAAATTACCCCAACACAATTTAATAAGGAAAAAGAGAACAATAAGAGAAAGGGCATAAAAATAGAGAAATTTGATTCCAAACCCGATGAACTTTGTATGTATCGTCAACACCCGTATTTCTTAAGTTGTGACAATAACCCGGGAACCTCTAAACCACCAGGTTTTTCTAAACCAATGTGGAAAAAGACGGCTCGTATTAGGGGAACATCATATATCCCCAGAAACTTGACAAAACGAACCAAAACCGAAGAAGAAGAAACAAGCGAGTCGAAATAAGATAGTTGTATTCGTGTGGTATAATATATGTAATATAGTGTGCTTATGCTTTATGATATATGTAAAAATTGCTTGTATTAATAAGTATTTTTTTTATGAATCTAACTCTTGTCTATTTTACAGTATAAAAACACAAAATGGATAGACAACCCAATATTTTAAGAGACCTACCCGGAGACATGATTGATGAAATCATGTCTAGAGTCGGTCAGAATTCCTCGGCACAACTATTTAAGGTGAGATCAGTTTGTAAGACATTCGAAGAACGTTCCAAGAATGCCTTGGTTTATAAAAGGCTTTCGTTCGAAAGATGGGGGATATCACATTGGGAAATCCATAAGTTACGATGTGTTTACTTTGACGCATATATTGCGGGGAACCCAAATGCTATTTTACGCAACGGGTTAAGAAATTATTTTGACTCAATATATCCGAATATAGGACTTCGTGATTTAGAAAAAGCGGCTAACATGCAACATAAAGAAGCATGTTATCCTTACGGATTAGTAATGTTCGCTTCTCACCAAAGTGAGAACAAGAACATCGGGCTACAACTATTAAACAAAACGTTCCCACAAGTGACGGAGTCGGTAATTGGGGTAAGTCATGAGGTTTTTAGATTGTTACAGGACTGTTGGACATTACGTAACCCTCGTCCCTTTGACGACGTTACAACACGCTGTCTTATCAATGGCCATAACGGTTATGTTCCACAAGACCAAGGATGGGAAGTAGTCCTAGTAAAACCAGAATGCGTGACTTGTTTCTGGACGTATGAATTACGTGTCTTTATTGCCTTTGCTGAACGACTTGTGTACTAGCTAGAATTATCTTCACAACCATCTTGTATCAAATTTATTGTGTGCTATATTTCATGCTATATGTAAAATAAGCGGTATTGTAAGTTTGTAAAATATTGTGTAAAAGTTTGAACGCGAAATATTATTATAATCAGTTTTTCATATAGAATTGTAGTAGTTGAATTGTATATTAGCTACTAAGTATGAACTTAACGGGTAGGTACTACCCGAATTTAAACTTATAAAACGCTAATATGAAGAAAAAGCTTTTATAAATGAGTTCATATTATGCTACGAGATACTCTTGACTACTCTTAATATTCTGTATGATTAACTTGTTTCATTTGACTATTTTGAAGGAAATGGCATCAACTACTCGACACACCTTGAATATGAGCGAAGAGGAATTTCGTGCCTTTCTTGCTTCAAATATAGTCGCAGTACAGGCTGCGCTACATACCAACAATAACCTTGGATCTAGTAGTACAGGAAATCGTGTAGGATGCACCTACAAAGAATTCACTGCCTGCAAACCTTTGGAATTTGATGGAACCGAAGGACCGATCGGATTGAAACGGTGGACCGAGAAGGTCGAATCGGTGTTTGCCATAAGTAAGTGTACTGAAGAGGACAAAGTGAAGTACGCTACGCATATCTTCACAGGTACTGCATTAACATGGTGGAATACCTATCTAGAGCAAGTGGGACAAGATGATGCTTATGCACTACCGTGGTCAGCATTCAAGCACTTGATAAACGAGAAGTACCGTCCCAGAACCGAGGTCAATAAGCTCAAGACAGAACTTAGAGGGTTACGAACCCAAGGATTTGATATTACCACGTATGAAAGACGATTCACAGAATTGTGCCTATTGTGTCCGGGAGCGTTCGAAGATGAGGAAGAGAATATCGACGCGTATGTGAAAGGATTACCGGAAAGAATCCAAGAAGATATAAGTTCACACGAGCCCGCCTCCATACAACAGGCATGTAGAATGGCTCACAAACTAGTGAACCAGATTGAGGAAAGAATTAAAGAACAGGCGGCTGAAGAGGCCAATGTGAAGCAAGTCAAAAGAAAGTGGGAGGAAAACGGTGATAAGAATCACCAATACAACAACAACAGCAATTACAACAATAATCGCAACAATTATCCCAACAATCGCAACATCAATCGCAACTACAACAAACAGCCCAACAACAACAACAACAACAACAGCAACTACAACAATCATCCCAAAAACAATAACAACCGCAACAACAACAATAATCAGAAGCAGCTATGCCAAAGGTGTGAAAAGTATCACTCGGGGTTCTGCACCAAATTTTGCAACAAGTGTAAAAGAAATGGTCATAGCGCGGCGAAGTGTGAGGTCTACGGACCAGGGGTTAACAGAACGAAAGGAATAAATGGTGTCGGAACGAGTAATGGTGGAGCAAGTAGTGTCGGAGCAAGTTATGCCAATGTAGTTTGTTATAAATGTGGAAAACTGGGCCACATTATTAGAAATTGCCCGAACCAGGAGAACACGAATGGACAAGGCCGCGGAAGAGTTTTCAATATTAATGCGGCAGAGGCACAGGAAGACCCAGAGCTTGTTACGGGTACATTTCTTATTGACAATAAATCTGCTTACGTTTTATTTGATTCGGGTGCGGATAGAAGCTATATGAGTAGAGATTTTTGTGCTAAATTAAGTTGTCCATTGACGCCGTTGGATAGTAAATTTTTACTCGAATTAGCAAACGGTAAATTAATTTCAGCAGATTATATATGCCGGAATCGAGAAATTAAACTGGGTAGCGAAATATTTAAGATTGATTTGATACCAGTAGAGTTAGGGAGTTTTGATGTAATAGTTGGCATGGACTGGCTGAAGAAGGTGAAAGCAGAGATCGTATGTTATAAAAATGCAATTCGCATTGTAGGAGAAGAAGGAGAACCCTTAATGGTGTACGGAGAAAAGGGCAACACAAAGCTACATCTTATTAGTAATTTGAAGGCACAAAAACTAATAAGAAAAGGTTGCTATGCTGTTCTAGCACATGTCGAGAAAGTATAAACTGAAGAAAAGAGCATCAATGATGTTTTTGTCGCAAAAGAATTTCCCGATGTATTTTCGAAAGAATTACCGGGACTACCTCCACATCGATCTGTTGAATTTCAAATAGATCTTGTACCAGGAGCTGCACCAATAGCTCGTGCTCCTTACAGACTCGCACCCAGCGAGATGAAAGAACTGCAAAGCCAACTGCAAGAACTATTAGAACGTGGTTTCATTAGACCAAGCACATCACCATGGGGAGCTCCTGTTTTGTTTGTCAAGAAGAAAGACGGTACATTTAGGTTGTGTATTGACTACAGAGAGTTAAACAAACTTACCATCAAAAACCGTTATCCACTGCCGAGAATTGACAACTTATTTGATCAACTACAAGGCTCGTCGGTTTATTCGAAGATCGATTTACGTTCTGGATATCATCAAATGCAAGTAAAGGAGGATGATATTCCAAAAACTGCTTTTAGGACGCGTTATGGTCATTACGAGTTTATGGTTATGCCGTTTGGATTGACTAACGCACCAGCTGTGTTCATGGACCTTATGAACCGAGTGTGTGGGCCATATCTTGACAAGTTTGTCATTGTTTTCATCGATGACATACTTATTTACTCAAAGAATGATCAAGAGCACGAAGAACATTTGAGAAAAGTGCTAGAAGTATTGAGGAAAGAAAAACTGTACGCTAAGTTTTCAAAGTGTGCATTTTGGTTGGAAGAAGTTCAATTCCTCGGTCACATATTGAACAAAGAAGGTATCCAGGTGGACCCGACAAAGATCGAAACCATTAAAAAGTGGGAAACCCCAAAAACTACGAAGCATATACGTCAATTTTTAGGATTGGCTGGTTACTACAGAAGATTCATCCAAGATTTCTCCAAAATAGCAAAACCCTTGACTGCATTAACGCATAAAGGGAAGAAATTTGAATGGAAGGATGAACAAGAGAAGACGTTTCAGTTATTGAAGAAAAAACTAACTACGACACCTATATTGCCATTGCCTGAAGGGAATGATGATTTTGTGATATATTGTGATGTCTCAAAGCAAGGTCTCGGTTGTGTATTAATGCAACGAACGAAGGTAATTGCTTATGCATCTAGACAATTGAAGATTCACGAGCAAAATTATACGACGCATGATTTGGAATTAGGCGCGGTTGTTTTTGCATTAAAGACTTGGAGGCACTACTTATATGGGGTCAAAAGTATTATATATACCGACCACAAAAGTCTTTAACACATATTTAATCAGAAACAACTGAACATGAGGCAGCGTAGGTGGATTGAATTGTTGAATGATTACGACTTTGAGATTCGTTACCACCCGGGGAAGGCAAATGTGGTAGTCGACGCCTTGAGCAGGAAGGACAGAGAACCCATTCGAGTAAAATCTATGAATATAATGATTCACAATAACCTTACTACTCAAATAAAGGAGGCGCAACAAGGAGTTTTAAAAGAGGGAAATTTAAAGGAGGAAATACCCAAAGGATCGGAGAAGCATCTTAATATTCGGGAAGACGGAACCCGGTATAGGGCTGAAAGAATTTGGGTACCAAAATTTGGAGATATGAGAGAAATGGTGCTTAGAGAAGCTCATAAAACTAGATACTCAATACATCCTGGAACGGGGAAGATGTACAAGGATCTCAAGAAACATTTTTGGTGGCCAGGTATGAAAGCCGATGTTGCTAAATACATAGGAGAATGTTTGACGTGTTCTAAGGTCAAAGCGGAGCATCAGAAACCATCAGGTCTACTTCAACAACCCGAAATCCCGGAATGGAAATGGGAAAACATTACCATGGATTTCATCACTAAATTGCCAAGGACTGCAAGTGGTTTTGATACTATTTGGGTAATAGTCGATCGTCTCACCAAATCAGCACACTTCCTGCCAATAAGAGAAGATAACAAGATGGAAAAGTTAGCACGACTGTATTTGAAGGAAGTCGTCTCCAGACATGGAATACCAATCTCTATTATCTCTGATAGGGATGACAGATTTATTTCAAGATTCTGGCAGACATTACAGCAAGCATTAGAAACTCGTCTAGACATGAGTACTGCCTATCATCCACAAACTGATGGGTAGAGCGAAAGGACGATACAAACGCTTGAAGACATGCTACGAGCTTGTGTTATTGATTTCGAAAACAGCTGAGATCGACATCTACCGTTAGCAGAATTTTCCTACAACAATAGCTACCATTCCAGCATTGAGATGGCTCCGTTTGAAGCAGTTTATGGTAGAAAGTGCAGGTCTCCGATTTGTTGGAGTGAAGTGAGGGATAGACAGATTACGGGTCCGGAG
Organism: Rutidosis leptorrhynchoides; assembly: GCF_046630445.1. Taxonomy (NCBI): domain Eukaryota; kingdom Viridiplantae; phylum Streptophyta; class Magnoliopsida; order Asterales; family Asteraceae; genus Rutidosis; species Rutidosis leptorrhynchoides. The sequence continues at coordinate 389,291,511 of NC_092337.1, forward strand.
ATAATACAAGAAACTACCGAGAAGATCATTCAAATTCAACAACGGTTGAAAACCGCCCAAAGTCGACAAAAGAGCTACGCCGACATTAAAAGAAAAGATATAGAATTTGAAATTGGAGAGATGGTCATGCTTAAGGTTGCACCTTGGAAAGGTGTTGTTCGATTTGGTAAACGAGGGAAATTAAATCCAAGGTATATTGGACCATTCAAGATTATAGATCGTGTCGGACCAGTAGCTTACCAACTTGAGTTACCTCAACAACTCGCAGCTGTACATAACACTTTCCACGTCTCGAATTTGAAGAAATGTCTTGCTAAAGAAGATCTCACTATTCCGTTAGACGAAATCCAAATCAATGAAAAACTTCAATTCATCGAAGAACCCGTCGAAATAATGGATCGTAAGGTTAAAAGACTTAAACAAAACAAGATACCAATTGTTAAGGTTCGATGGAATGCTCGTAGAGGACCCGAGTTCACCTGGGAACGAGAAGATCAGATGAAGAAGAAATACCCGCACTTATTTCCAGAAGATACGTCAACACCTCCAACTGCTTAAAATTTCGGGACGAAATTTATTTAACGGGTAGGTACTGTAGTGACCCGAACTTTTCCATGTTTATATATATATTAAATGAAATTGATATTTATATGATTAAGTGTTTCCAACATGTTAAGCAATCAAACTTGTTAAGACTTGATTAATTGAAATAGGTTTCATATAGACAATTGACCACCCAAGTTGACCGGTGATTCACGAACGTTAAAACTTGTAAGAACTATATGATGACGTATATATGGATATATATATATAGTTAACATGATATTATGATAAGTAAACATATCATTAAGTATATTAACAATGAACTACATATGTAAAAACAAGACTACTAACTTAATGATTTTGAAACGAGACATATATGTAACGATTATCGTTGTAACAACATTTAATGTATATATATCATATTAAGATATATTAATACATCATGATATCATGATAATGTAATAATTTAACATCTCATTTGATTTAATAAACAATGGGTTAACAACATTTAACAAGATCGTTAACCTAAAGGTTTCAAAACAACACTTACATGTAACGACCAACGATGACTTAACGACTCAGTTAAAATGTATATACATGTAGTGTTTTAATATGTATTCATACACTTTTAAAAGACTTCAAGACACTTATCAAAATACTTCTACTTAACAAAAATGCTTACAGTTACATCCTCGTTTAGTTTCATCAACAATTCTACTCGTATGCACCCGTATTCGTACTCGTACAATACACAGCTTTTAGATGTATGTACTATTGGTATATACACTCCAATGATCAGCTCTTAGCAGCCCATGTGAATCACCTAACACATGTGGGAACCATCATTTGGCAACTAGCATGAAATATCTCATAAAATTACAAAAATATGAGTAATCATTCATGACTTATTTACATGAAAACAAAATTACATATCCTTTATATCTAATCCATACACCAACGACCAAAAACACCTACAAACACTTTCATTCTTCAATTTTTTTCATCTAATTGATCTCTCTCAAGTTCTATCTTCAAGTTCTAAGTGTTCTTCATAAATTCTACAAGTTCTAGTTACATAAAATCAAGAATACTTCTAAGTTTGCTAGCTTACTTCCAATCTTGTAAGGTGATCATCCAACCTCAAGAAATCTTTGTTTCTTATAGTAGGTTATCATTCTAATACAAGGTAATAATCATATTCAAACTTTGGTTCAATTTCTATAACTATAACAATCTTATTTCAAGTGATGATCTTACTTGAACTTGTTTTCGTGTCATGATTCTGCTTCAAGAACTTCGAGCCATCCAAGGATCCGTTGAAGCTAGATCCATTTTTCTCTTTTCCAGTAGGTTTATCCAAGGAACTTAAGGTAGTAATGATGTTCATAACATCATTCGTTTCATACATAAAAAGCTATCATATTCGAAGTGGTAAACTTGTAATCACTAGAACATAGTTTAGTTAATTCTAAACTTGTTCGCAAATAAAGTTAATCCTTCTAACTACACTTTTAATATCAACTATACACATGATCTATATCTATATGATATGCTAACTTAATGATTTAAAACTCGGAAACACGATAAACACCATAAAACCGGATTTACGCCGTCGTAGTTACAACCGGGGGCTGTTTTGGTTTGGATATTTAAAAACTATGAAAAACTTTGATTTAAAAGCTATACTTCTGGGAAAATTATTTTTCTTATGAACATGAAACCATATTCAAAAATCATGGTTAAACTCAAAGTGAAAGTATGTTTTTCAAAACAGTCATCAAGATGTCGTTCTTTTGACGAAAATAACTACCTCTTTCAAAAATGACTTGTAACTTGTATTTCCGACTATAAACCTATACCTTTTCTGTTTAGTTTTATAAAGTCAAGTTCAATACGAAATCGTGGCCGCTTAAATCACTCAAAACGGATTAGGAACGAAGAAATGGCGAGCAAAACAAAATTGGTAAAAACTACTCATTTTAGCTACGTGAAAATTGGTAACAAATCTATTCCAACCATAACTTAATCAACTTGTATTGTATATTATGTAATCTTGAGATACCATAGACACGTATACAATGTTTCGACCTATCATGTCGACACATCTATATATATTTTGGAAAAACCATAGACACTCTATATGTAAATGTTGGAGTTAGCTATACAGGGTTGAGGTTGATTCCAAAATATATATAGTTTGAGTTGTGATCAATACTGAGATATGTATACACTGGATTGTGGATTGATTCAAGATAATATATATCGATTGATTTTCTGTACATCTAACTGTGGACAACTAGTTGTAGGTTACTAACGAGGACAGCTGACTTAATAAACTTAAAACATCAAAATGTATTAAAAGTGTTGTAAATATATTTTGAACATACTTTGATATATATGTACATATTTGTTATAGGTTCGTGAATCGACCAGTGGCCAAGTCTTACTTCCCGACGAAGTAAAAAATCTGTGAAAGTGAGTTATAGTCCCACTTTTAAAATCTAATATTTTTAGGATGAGAATACATGCAGGTTTTATAAATGATTTACAAAATAGACACACGTACGTGAAACTACATTCTATGGTTGAATTATCAAAATCGAATATGCCCCTTTTTATTAAGTCTGGTAATCTAAGAATTAGGGAACAGACACCCTAATTGACGCGAATCCTAAAGATAGATCTATTGGGCCTAACAAACCCCATCCAAAGTACCGGATGCTTTAGTACTTCGAAATTTATATCATATCCGAAGGGTGTCCCGGAATGATGGGGATATTCTTATATATGCATCTTGTTAATGTCGGTTACCAGGTGTTCACCATATGAATGATTTTTATCTCTATGTATGGGATGTGTATTGAAATATGAAATCTTGTGGTCTATTATTATGATTTGATAATATATAGGTTAAACCTATAACTCACCAACATTTTTGTTGACGTTTTAAGCATGTTTATTCTCAGGTGATTATTAAGAGCTTCCGCTGTCGCATACTTAAATAAGGACGAGATTTGGAGTCCATGCTTGTATGATATTGTGTAAAAACTGCATTCAAGAAACTTATTTCGTTGTAATATATTTGTATTGTAAACCATTATGTAATGGTCGTATGTAAACAGGATATTTTAGATTATCATTATTTGATAATCTACGTAAAGCTTTTTAAACCTTTATTGATGAAATAAAGGTTATGGTTTGTTTTAAAATGAATGCAGTCTTTGAAAAACGTCTCATATAGAGGTCAAAACCTTGCAACGAAATCAATTAATATGGAACGTTTTTAAATCAATAAGAACGGGACATTTCAGTTGGTATCCGAGCGTTGGTCTTAGAGAACCAGAATTTTGCATTAGTGTGTCTTATCGAGTTTGTTAGGATGCATTAGTGAGTCTGGACTTCGACCGTGTTTACTTGAAAAATGATTGTTTAACAAATTTTGTTGGAAACTATATATTTTTAACATGTGAATATTATGTGATATATTAATCTCTTAACATGTTTGATATTATGTGATAGATGTCTACTTCTAGAACAAGTCCCATTCACTCACCTAATAATAATAAAGAGTCAAATGTAAATTGGAATGATTCGTGGACTGATTCACAAGTTCCCGAAGAGGAACCCGAAGAAGAGTCGGAACCGGAAGAAGAATCGGAACCGGAAGAAGAAATAGAACCAGTGGGGGAAATAATAAAACGGTTAAGTAGAAGAAAATCCTCAACCAACCGACCAAAGTTAATTATGGTCAATGGTGTTTCCGCCAAGGAAGCAAAGTATTGGGAGGATTACCAATTCTTCGATGAATCGAATCCCGACAAGGATTCCGATGATGTTATAGAAATTACCCCAACACAATTTAATAAGTCAAAAGAGAACAATAAGAGAAAGGGTATAAAAATAGAGAAATTTGATTCCAAACCCGATGAACTTTATATGTATCGTCAACACCCGTATTTCTTAAGTTGTGACAATAACCCGGGAACCTCTAAACCACCAGGTTTTGCTAAACCAATGTGGAAAACGACGGCTCATATTAGGGGAACATCATATATCCCTAGAAACTTGGTAAAACGAACCAAAACCGAAGAAGAAGAAATGAGCGAGTCGGAATAAGATAGTTGTATTCGTGTGGTGTAATATATGTAATATAGTGTGCTTATGCTTTATGATATATGTAAAAATTGCTTGTATTAATAAGTATTTTTTTTTATGAATCTAACTCTTGTCTTTTTTAAAGTATAAAAACACAAAATGGATAGACAACCCAATATTTTAAGAGACCTACCCGGAGACATGATTGATGAAATCTTGTCTATAGTCGGTCAGAATTCCTCGGCACAACTATTTAAGGCGAGATCAGTTTGTAAGACATTCGAAGAACGTTCCAAGAATGCCTTGGTTTATAAAAGGCTTTCGTTCGAAAGATGGGGGATATCACATTGGGAAATCCATAAGTTACGATGTGTTTACTTTGACGCATATATTGCGGGGAACCCAAATGCTATTTTACGCAATGGGTTAAGAAATTATTTTGACTCAATATATCCGAATATAGGACTTCGTGATTTAGAAAAAGCGGCTAACATGCAACATAAAGAAGCATGTTATGCTTACGGGTTAGTAATGTTCGCTTCTCACCAAAGTGAGAACAAGAACAAAGGGCTACAACTATTAAACAAAACGTTCCCACAAGTGACGGAGTCGGTAATTGGGGTAAGAAATGAGGTTTTTAGATTGTTACAGGACTGTTGGACATTACGTAACCCTCGTCCCTTTGACGATGTTACAACACACTATCTTATCAACGGCCATAACGGTTATGTTCCACAAGACCAAGGATGGGAAGTAGTCCTAGTAAAACCAGAATGCGTGACTTGTTTCTGGACGTATGAATTACGTGTCTTTATTGCCTTTGCTGAACGACTTGTGTACTAGCTAGAATTATCTTCACAACCATCTTGTATCAAATTTATTGTGTGCTATATTTCATGCTATATGTAAATATGAATTAACAAAGATCAAAGTTTATGTAAATAGTTTAGGGTTTATGTTATACCTTTGAAGATTCAAGATAATTAACAAAGAAAAGATGAACACGATGAAGATGGAAGATCAAAGCCTTGGAAATCTCGAAGAACTCCTCGAAGATTCTTGAAGAACATGAAGAACAAGCTTGAAGATCCGAATACCACAAGAGAGGGAGAGGGAGAGATTGTTTTTGAGAGAGGATTTTGGTGTGATTTGTGAATGAGAAACTAGGAGTTTATATAGTGCAAGTATTAGAGTGTTAGTCAACATAAGGATGTTCTAATTAATGATTTTATTTTGTTTTATAATTTTTAGTCAACAATAGGTGGTACTAGTTTATATATATATTTTATTTTAATTTTTAGTCAACATAAGGATGTAATTGTTTAAGATTCTTTAGTCTCATTATTATTACTATTATTATTTTTTACATTTACTACATGATAAGTATTATTTTCTTTTTACTAATTCATGACTTGTATATATTTAGTTCCCAATTGTTTTATTATTTATATAAATGTCAATTTTTATTTATTACTTATAGGTTATTAGTTATAATATTACATAAATGCATAAATTTTAATTAGCAGTGAGTGTCGACTAACAGTTTATTATTTTCATCTTTTATTAACTTGTCAATTATTGCACAAAGTTAATTAATATGTTTTCTAACTCTTAATACTTAACAATTGTTGATTAAAGTTCAATCATTAAGTTTTGATTATATTGTTTGGGCATTTAATATTGGAAAAATATAGAATGGAAAAATGAGGGTCGTTATAGTACCTCCCCGTTATTGAAAACTTCGTCCTGAAGTTTTTAGGTAGTTTCCTCGTTTGCATCAGCAGTTGAGAAGAGATGGGGATATTTTCATTTCATATGGTCTTTGCGTTCCCAGGTATATTCGGGGCCTCTACGCGAATTCCAACGGACTTTAACGATAGGTATATTGCTTTTACGCGTTTGTTTGACCTCTCCTTCCATGATTTCTATAGGTTCTTCAACGAAGTGCATTTGCTCATTAATGCGGACATCATCCAGAGGAATAAGGAGTGTGTCGTCAGCAAGACACCGTTTAAGATTTGAGACATGAAACACATCATGTACTTAACTGAATTCAGTTGGTAGTTCTAATCGATACGCCACGGGACCGACTCTTTGAGTGACTGTGAAAGGTCCAACATATCGTGAACTGAGTTTACTTCGTTTACCGAAACGGACAACACCTTTCCAAGGGGATACTATCAACATGGCTTTATCTCCAACTCAGTATTCGATGTCTTTTTGTTTCTTATCGGCATAGCTTTTCTGTCGGCTACGGGCAGTTTCTAAACGTTGCTTAATTTGAACGATCTTTTCGGTAGTTTCGTGAATAATTTCAGGACCAGTTAAATGTCTATCCTCAAGTTCATCCCAACACAAAGGGGATCTACACTTTCGTCCATATAAAGCTTCAAAAGGTGCAGCCTTAATGCTGGAGTGATAACTGTTATTATAAGAAAATTCAACCAAAGGTAGATGTCTATCCCATCCTTTGCCGAAATTGATTGCACAAGCACGTAGCATATCCTCCATAGTTTGAATGGTTCGTTCACTTTGACCACAGTTTGTGGATGATAAGCTGTACTCATGTCGAGTTGAGTTCCAAGAGCAGATTGTAAAGTTTTCCAAAATATAGAAACAAATCGACTATCGCGATCAGAAATAATCGAGATAGGAACACCATGACGTGAGACGATTTCTTTAATATAAAGCTGTGCTAATCTCTCCATCTTGTCGGTTTCCTTGATCGGTATGAAATGTACAGATTTAGTAAGACGATCAACTACGACCCAAATAGTATCGTTACCGTTCGAAGTCTTGGGTAATTTAGTAACGAAGTCCATAGTGATACATTCCCACTTCCACTGCGGAATGTCGGGTTGTGTCAATAGACCAGAAGGCTTTTGATGTTCGGCCTTGACTTTCAAACAAGTGAGACACTTACTAACATAAGTAGCAATGTCGGCTTTCATGTTAGGCCACCAGTAGAATTCCTTTACATCGTGATACATCTTACTGGAACCGGGATGAATAGAATATCTTGTCTTCTGTGCTTCATTCAAGACTAGTTCACGGAGATTACCGAACTGAGGAACCCAAATTCTATTGCCAAAGTACCATGTACCATTAGCTTTCACTTGAAGTTGGTTCTCAAAACCAATAGGTCCTTCACCTTCGATAAGTTTCGGTTTAATAGCTTCCAATTGAGCTTCACAGATTCGTGAAATAAGATTCGATTTAATTTTTAGGTTTAAAGCACGAACACGTTTAACATCGTCTTTTCAACTAAGGGCATCGGCAACTACATTCGCCTTTCCAGGATGATATTTTAGCTCACAATGATAATCGTTCAATGTTTCGAGCCATCGGCTTTGCCTCATATTCAACTATTTTTGATCAAAGATGTGTCGAAGACTTTTATGGTCAGTGTACACCGTAAACTGGGTACCATATAGATAATGTCTCCATATCTTTAATGCAAATACCACGGCACCTAACTCAAGGTCATGTGTGGTATAGTTTACTTCATGTTTCTTCAACTGTCTAGATGCATAGGTGATAACCTTCTCTCGTTGCATTAAAACACAACCAAAGCCATGCTTTGAGGCATCGCAGTAAACAACAAAGTCGTCGATACCTTCAGGTAAAGAAAGAATCGGGGCTGTGGTCAATTTCTCCTTCAGAATCTTAAATGCAGATTCCTGTTCGTAGGACCACTCAAATTTCTTCCATTTTTGAGTTAACTTTGTAAGGGGTTTAGCAAGGAGGGAAAAATCTTTTATGAATCTTCGATAATAACCGGCAAGTCCCAAAAATTGACGAATATGCTTCGCAGTCTTTGGTATCTCCCAATTCTGAATAGCAGTAATCTTAGCTGGATCGACATGTATTCCGTTTCTATCAACAACGTGTCCGAGGAATTGTACGGTTTTGAGCCAAAACTCGCACTTAGAAAATTTAGCATAAAGTTGTTCCTTTCGTAAGAGTTCAAGAATCATGCGCAAATGTTGCTCATGCTCTTTCTTACTCTTCGAATAGATCAAGATGTCATCAATGAATACGATGACATATTTGTCAAGATATGGTTTACAAACACGATTCATGAGATCCATGAATATGGCAGGAGCATTAGTTAAACCAAAAGGCATGACACAGAATTCATAGTGCACATAACGAGTGCGAAAAGCAGTATTAGGAATATCGGATTCCTTGACTTTAAGTTGGTGATAACTGGATCTTAAATCAATCTTTGAATAAACACTTGACCCTTGAAGTTGGTCAAATAGATCATCAATACGTGGCAACGGATAACGGTTCTTGATAGTAAGCTTGTTAAGTTCGCGGTAATCAATGCACATCCTTAACGTACCATCCTTCTTTTTAACAAACAGAATAGGAGCTCCCCATGGGGACGAGCTTGGACGAATGAAACCTTTATCCAATAGTTTTTGGAGTTGGTTGGATAATTCCTTCATTTCGGAAGGTGCTAAACGGTATGGTGCTTTAGCAACAGGAGTAGCACCAGGAGCTAAATCAATTTGGAATTCAACTTGTCGAGGAGGTGGAAGACCAGGAAGATCTTTGGGAAACACATCGGGATAGTCTCTAACCACTGGTACATCTTCAATACGCTTATCTTTCGATTCCATCAGCTTAACGTGGGCTAGAATGGCTGGATAACCTTTCATAAGGTATTTGCGGGTTTTGATACAGGAGACGATATTGAGATTGGAACCACTCTTTTCACCTTGGATGATGAGAGTATCTCCATTCTCCAATGGAACATTAACAGTTTTATCGTAACACATGATAGCAGTATGTAATGGACGTAACCAATCTATACCAACTACGACGTCAAAACTTCCGAGTTCGACCGGCAAAAGGTCTATCTTAAATTCCTTATCGGCTAAGATTAGATTGCAGTTTTTATATATTTTATTAACTTGCATGACTTTTCCATTAGCCACTTCTACTAATCGTTTAGTTTCTAAGGGTTGAGGCTTTTCAGTAAATAGGGTACAAAATTCATTAGATACGTAACTTCTGTCGGCACCAGTATCGAATAAAATAGTTGCATAACAATTATTGACAAGATACGTACCCGTGATGACTTCATCTTCATCTCGGGCTTCAGCAGTAGTAATAACAAACGCACGACCCTTCGCAGCAGTAGCATTAGCTCCAGTAGCGGGATTATCCTTCTTCTTAGGAAAATTTGGACTAATGTGTCCCTTCTCTCCACAAGTATAGCATGTAGGAGGAGCTTTGGCCGGAACAATAGCCTTATCCTTCGGAGGAGTCTTACACGTCTTAGCAATGTGTCCACTTTCTTAGACAAACCACAAACCGCAGTACACTTCCCCGGGTGATGCCTCTCACAACGAATACAGAAAGGATAAGTACCCTTATAATTTGACCTTGTACCATCCGCAGGCTTCTTATTATCATTCTGAGCCGAACCTTGAGATGGCTCAAACTTCCTCTTACCATCATTACCCTTGGTTTCAACTTGCTTATTGGCCGACGCCCTTCTTCTCTTGGCCAACATGAGATTTTGTGCCATGAGAATCACAACATCCAAAGTAACCTTCTCAGCAGCAATAACATTCCCTTGAACATCCTCGGGAAGACCTTCAATATACCGCTCAATTCTTCTAGCAACATTTCAGGACATAGAGTAGAAAGCTCCAGATAACGATTGGTATAGTTCTCAATGTCAGTACCCTTGACCTTGAGTTCCTAGAACTCAGCTTCAAGTTTCTGAACTTGACTTTGAGGACAGAATTTGTTGACCATCATGCTTTTGAGTTCGTCCCATGTAATTGCATTAGCATTATCAATTCCTACGGACTTGGCATGAGCAGTCCACCAAGTTAAAGCATTGCCACCCAATGAGCTAGTGGCATACTTTACTCGATCGTTATCACCACAATTGCAAATACGGAAAATAGATTCCATCTTCTCGAACCAACGAACTAGTTCGACAGCTTCTTCAGTCCCCTTAAATGCAGGAGGATGACAGTTTGAAAAATCCTTGTACGAACAAGGTTTCGGTTGTGGATTAGCATGATTAGCTTGGGCATTGCCTTGGGCGGCAGTGAGTAACTGTTGGAATTGTTCAGTAGTTAACACAACGTTGTTAACGGTAGGTGCAGCTGAACGAACCATGATGTCACTACATAAAAGTGAACATTAGTCGGATAAGTTAATAAATTTGAGCAATTACAAGTAGGAATAAGATAAAGTATTAATATCACATGATATAAATAAAACACTTTATTTTATTAAGGAACTAGGCATTAAATAAGACTTTTAATATATGATTCGGAAATAGAAATAGTTTTAAGGCATAGCCTTTACATAGATGGAAGATAGAAAGATAACTAAAGAATATTAAGATTCATATTCCTTCTTCTCGTCCTCAACCTTCTTCATAAACTTCTCAACTTTCTCATTCTTCGCCTTTTGTTTCTCATGCAGGAACTCGAGAATAAAGATTAGAAACTTCATTGTTGATTACATGGTACTTGTGTTCCCTTATAGAAAGTTGATTATTCACGCGGTTTTCCTCCATCTTCAATCTAAGGTCAACATCTTCTCTTAGGTAGGAGAGAGATTGCTTCCCCCATCAGGTATTTCTATCACCTTCATACTTCACCAACTTTATCTCTTTCTTTAGTTCAGCATTTTCCTCTATGAGCTTATTGATCGCTAGGTCTTTTTCCTTCATTTGAACATCGATCCTTGCAATATGGCGAATTAGGTCATCGGTAGTTTTTTGCAGATTCATGAGCTCGTACTTGGCATCAACTTCATCGTAGGAAGGGGATCGGGATCTTTTCTTTGATGGGCCATCTTCTTTGAAATTAGCAGGGTGTTTCCCTTTACTTTTTGATCTTGAAGTCGGGTGGTAACTGGGAGAATTAGGTAAAGTATCCGGACTATAGTTTGGTGAGGGAGGACCACCAAAGCCATAAGGTGGACTTTGGACTGGTCTTTCAGTGGAAGACCTTTCAGTATCTTTTTCGGTTGGCTTGAAAAGATTCATTTTGGTCGCTTGGTAAGAATTAGACATCCTAACATTAGGAAGGAGATTTTTGATCAGTTTTAATATAAGATTGTAAAGCATATGTTTTAAGATTACAAGACAATCCTAAGTGCTTTAAAGTCTAAGGCAGGAAAGGTTATAGTTTCCTAGATTGCTAAGGCACCCTAGCTAACAAGTAAGGCACACATAAAAATGCAATCCTGGTTCTCTATAACAGCCTGGTTATGCTCTGATACCAATCTGTAACGTCCTCCCAATAGGGCCTGGAAGGAACGTTACTAATATCAAATAAAGCAACATATTATAATACGAGAACAATACTAAATGAGAAAATTTAACTTTATTGAGTACGCAACGGAAAATGAAATGTCGTTACAATAATGGAAATAACGATAAAGTAATTGTTCATATGCAAAAGTAATAAATGCGATATCTCTTGATCCTAAGTCCAAGTAGCATCACATAAGTAGTAGATAAGAAAGCTTGAATCAAACAGCACCTGAGACAAAACATGCTAAAGTGTCAACCAAAAAGGTTGAGTGAAGTTCATAGGTTTAACAAAAGTAGTTATCATTGTTTTTAGACCACAAGATTTAGTTGTAAAGTTGATCTCCCGCAGGATCAAAAAGTAGATCTCGCAGATCCAAAAGTTATGCCAGTGCGTGATATTTAGATTAAACATTCAAGTTTGCCCCATGACAAGTTGTGTCTGTCCTTGTCGGTTTAATTTCATTATCAAGTAATACAAAGACTTAGTCAAATGTATCTGGGATGTTACTCCCGATAGGCCTACCCCCAATAAATAAGCATGCCGCAGCACTTAAAAATATCACTGTAGGGACTTAGTCGGATATAGCCGGGTATAGCATAGTTTTAGCAGTTGGTACTTGTGTCTAAATTGTAAATAGTAAAAGCAGTATGTGTCTCACCCCAAATAAGTTAAATAAGTTTGCTAGCAATAAAGAGTGGGGCTATGAATTCACCTTAGTAAGTAGAGAGAGAGTTATTCCTCGGAATAGAGAGTTGAACGAGTGAGCAGGAAAGTCAACCTATTGACATTTAAGAGTAGTTAAGTGTTTTGCCCATGTTTAAGTTTAAGTATGTGTTTAAGTATAGTTTGTTTTACTAAGTTTCTATTCCTAGTAAGTTACTATTTTTATAAAGTTTCTATTTTTAGAAAGTTTCTTATTTTACTAAGTTTCTATGACTAGAGAGTTTCTACGTTTATGAGTGTTTTCCATTTTAGGATACTTGCCGTATTAGATAAGCTTCCAATCACCCCTTTCCCTTCGAATGGCTAATTTAGATCTAGGGGCTTGAGCCATAGGACCCTTTAAATCAGAAATCCAAACCATCTGCCTAGAATCTCGTAGAAACCATTCGTCAAGAAAGTTCGAAGATCTATACATCTCTAATACATATCCCAAAATGTTTTTGTGCTACAATATAAGTAGTAGGTTATAGGTGCTAGTAATAGTAATAGTGTATACATGTTAAGTACTAGTATAAGTAGTATTAGGGTTTCATTAATTAGGGTTAGTTAATTAAAGTAGTAATTAATAACTAGGGTTTAGTAATTAATGTCCTAGGGTTTCATAAATGTTTAAAGTTTAATTAATTAGGGTTTAAGAATTATAGTTTAGGTGTAATTAGGATTTAAGGTTTTAATATGTATATGTATATATAATTCGTATATATATGTATAAATATATATATAAAAATATTTTTTTTACATGTATATATGTATATATAAATCTAGGTGTGTTTATGTATATACTTATGAATAACAAGTTTATAATATGAATATGAATTAACAAAGATCAAAGTTTATGTAAATAGTTTAGGGTTTATGTTATACCTTTGAAGATTCAAGATAATTAACAAAAGAAAAGATGAACACGATGAAGATGGAAGATCAAAGCCTTGGAAATCTTGAAGAAATCCTTGAAGATTCTTGAAGAACACGAAGAACAAGCTTGAAGATCCGAATACCACAAGAGAGGGAGAGGGAGAGATTGTTTTTGAGAGAAGATTTTGGTGTGATTTGTGAATGAGAAACTAGGAGTTTATATAGTGCAAGTATTAGAGTGTTAGTCAACATAAGGATGTTCTAATTAATGATTTTATTTTGTTTTATAATTTTTAGTCAACAATAGGTGGTACTAGTTTATATATATATTTTATTTTAATTTTTAGTCAACATAAGGATGTAATTGTTTAAGATTCTTTAGTCTCATTATTATTACTATTATTACTATTATTATTTTTTACATTTACTACATGATAAGTATTATTTTCTTTTTACTAATTCATGACTTGTATATATTTAGTTCCCAATTGTTTTATTATTTATATAAATGTCAATTTTTATTTATTACTTATAGGTTATTAGTTATAATATTACATAAATGCATAAATTTTAATTAGCAGTGAGTGTCGACTAACAGTTTATTATTTTCATCTTTTATTAACTTGTCAATTATTGCACAAAGTTAATTAATATGTTTTCTAACTCTTAATACTTAACAATTGTTGATTAAAGTTCAATCATTAAGTTTTAATTATATTGTTTGGGCATTTAATATTGGAAAAATATAGAATGGAAAAATGAGGGTCGTTATAGACTTGTCCTAAGCTTAGAATTGACCTTAAAAATTTAAGTTTGGAGAATCAGACTAATAAAAAGAACTATGATGATGCGCTTTTCTACCTTAATAAACAGAAAGACTATGTTGATGTGATTAAGTCTTTAGAAAATCAGGTGGGTTACTTAAAATCAACGGTTATAGATGATGGAAAAGTGATTACTATGTATTTGGGACAGATAGAGACTCTTAAGGAAGAAAGGGATTTAGGTTACAACCAGGTTGCCCCGCCACTTTTAGGTGAGTATATTAACAAACCAGTTGAGAAAAGTAAGGGTCTGGTTGTAGAACTAGAATATGGTAAGCCTAAAGAAACACCTGTTGAGAGTTCTGTTAAGATAGTTGAGTTGAAGAAGCCTTTAGATATTGTCTATGAAACAGAGTCAGATACTGATATCGACACTGAGAAAGATAGCAAACCTTTTGAGCTTGTCACTAAACCAGTTACCATTCTGAAAAATCCTGTTAATGCTGGTAAGATGACTGAGAGTCAAAAGGCTCAGTCTAAGAAAACTGTGACTCCCAAACAGAATAAGAAGAAGAACACCCAGGGAGTGTCATCTAAGTTTGTCAGTAAGGGAAGGATAGATGAATCAGGTCCTAAGGTAGAACAATCACCAACAGGTGCAAGTTCCAAATCTGGTAGTGTGTCCAAGTATGTTCTGCCTGGTCGTCGACAGACTGTTAAGCAACAAGTCTCGTCATCCCCTACGACTAGACAACATACTGAACCACCTAGGAGACAGTTTTCACCAATTAGATGCAAATTGTTTAATTCTCATGATTTTGATAATGTTAACTGCTTCAATTATGGGAGGTTGGGACACAGGGCTATGAATTGTAGACCCATTCGACAGACACCAAGAAGGAAGGTTGATCTTAGTCCAAATCATTCCTTTAATAGGAGATCACCTTCACCAGTGTTTAATTCTTTTTCTGTGCAAACAAATGATAAAAAGGTTTTTCAAACTAATAATTATTATAGAAAACCATTACTGAATAACACAGTTTGGAAACCTAAATCAGAAGTTAAGAGTGTTCAAAATCCTGAAGGTCCTTCTGGATCTAAAGGACAATGGGTGGAGTTGCCAGTTGTTGGTGTTGATGGGAAACCCACTGCCATTAGGGCATGGGTAGCCCTTTCTAACTAATCCTCTTACTTTAATGTGCAGGTCGCCTACAATCCACACTGCAGTACTTGGATTGTTGATAGTGGGGCGTCCAGGCACATGACAGGGAACTTGTCTTTGCTGTCTAATGTAAAAACAGTGAATGGAGGACCAGTTTCTTTTTCAGGTAGTGAAGGAGGATTTATTACTGCTCAGGGTGTTATTTCTAATGAGAATGTCAGCTTTGATAAAGTTAATTATGTAGAGCAGATGTCGAACAATCTGCTTTCCGTTTCATAAGTTGCTGACAAAAAGTATACCATAGCTTTTGATGATAAGTTTTGTTATATTTTGAGAAAAGAGTTTGTAATTCCGGAAGACATGATTCTGATGACGGCTCCAAGGTGCAAGGATTTCTATATCCTTGATATACGTAAGGCTCATGTTAAAGCAGCTACAGGCTATCAGGCATTTATTTCTAAGGCTACTAAACAGGAGTCGATTATCTGGCATAAGCGTATGGGTCATCTGAGTCTAAGGAAGATGAATAATCTAGTCCACAATGAATTGGTTGAAGGTGTAAATGTTAAGAGTTTTCATATTCCTGAAGGTTGTCTTCCGTGTAAGCAAGGGAAATAGACTAAGAAGTCACATACTGCCAAGAAGCTTCATTCAGTTAATATTCCTTTGGAATTGCTGCACATGGACCTCTTTGGTCCAGTTAACTGTAAAACTCTCACCGGAGAGTCTTACTGCTTGGTGGTTACAGATGAATATTCTCGTTTCTCGTGGGTTGTGATGTTGAAACACAAGTCAGATACTTTCGATCATATTAAAGTTTTGATTCTGAAGCTCGAAAGTTTGTATAGGTTGAAGGTTAGAAAGATTCGTACTGATAATGGTACGGAATTTAAGAACAATCAGATGCTGCTGTTCTGTAATGAGAAGGGGATACAACAACAGTTCAGTCCTGCTTATACACCTCAATCAAACGGTGTTGATGAAAGAAAGAACAGGACTCTAATTGAAACCGCAAGAACAATGCTAGCAGATTCATGTCTTCCAATTGTTTTCTGGGGTGAAGCCGTGAGTACTGCATGCTACGTGATGAACAGAGTTCTAGTGGTGAAGAGACATGGTAAAACATGTTATGAACTATTACACAAGAGAAAGCCAAACATTAAACATTTTGAACCCTTTGGTGCACCTTGTACTATTCTGGTACGAGACGCTGGAGGAAAATTTAATTCAAAGGTGATCTCTGGTATCTTCTTGGGATATGGGAATTCAAACAAACAGGTGTATAATACTGAGTCCAAGTGTGTGGAAGAACATTATGAGGTTGATATTCAACGCAATGCTCCACCTCGTGTCAGTAAAGGATTCGCATGGCAGTTTGAATATGATAAGTTATTTGATTCCTTCAATCCTCCACCAGATGCTACAGATGAAGAAGTTATGACTCAGATATTCCTTGATTCTCAAAACACTTCTAAAAAAGTTATCACTACTCCAGTGCAGGTTCAGAATCCGGTTTCTAGCTTGCAACCAAGTCCGCAGAGTGTTAGAGGTGATTTTGATTCAAATGAGGATGGGGTAGTATATACAGATGAAGATAGTGAGCTTGAAGATGACGAGGAAGTTAGTCGAATGCAACTGACTGAGGAACATCTTAATCCTCTATATAATCAACCACCAACTGTAACAGTGACTGAACCGCCAACTGAAGCAGGAGGTGTACGTAGATCCAATCGTGTGATTCTGCCACCTAAACGACTTGATGATTATTATGTGGATTTAAGAGGCATTCCTCACATTAGTATTCCTCTAGGGAAGTCTAATGAAGCCTCTACATATGAAGTTCCGACTACATCAGAGGTTCCCGTGACTAGTGTAAGTTCAACAGTAGCGGAAGATGTTCAGACAGAGAGTGCGAATGTGGTAACAGCTTTTTATTCAACGTTGAATAAGACAAGAAGAATATTTGTGCATGCTCACTCATGTTATGTGTGTCAGATTGAACATAAAGATACTTATGAGGCATTGAAGTTTGACGAATGGGTTAGTGCAATGCAAGAGGAGCTGTTACAATTCAAACATTTAAAGGTTTGGAAGCTGGTCAATCCACCGCATGGTTGTGTACCCTATGGTCTTCGATGAGTTTTGAAAAATAAGAAGGATGAACAGGGTATTGTTATCAGAAACAAAGCTAGACTGGTGGTAAAGGGATATCAACAGATCCCTGAAATTGACTATGATGAGGTTTTTGCTCCGGTTGCAAGACTGGAAACAATCAGGATTTTCTTGGCTTTTGCATCCTTCATGGGTTTTAAAGTTTTTCAGATGGATGTTAAAAGTGCATTTTTGTACGGTGAGATCAATGAAAGAGTGTTTGTTGAACAACCACCTGGTTTCAAAGACCCGCATTTCCCAGAAAAGGTTTATCGACTGGAAAAGGCACTTTATGGTCTTCACCAAGCTCCTAGAGCATGGTATGCAACGTTGTCCAATTACATGATTGAAAACAGTTTCAGGAGAGGTGTTATTGATCAGACACTTTTTATCAAAAAGAAGGGACAACATCTTATGTTAGTGCAGGTTAATGTTGATGATATTATATTCGGGTCAACAGATCAGGGAATGGTTGATGAGTTTGAGAAAGTCATGCAACAGAAGTTCAAGATGAGTTCGATGGGAACGATAAAGTTTTTCCTAGGTCTACAAGTAGCTCAGACGGATAAAGGTATCTTTTTGCATCAAACCAAGTATGTTGCTGATATTCTGAAGAGGTTTCAAATGGAAGCAGAAAGACCCGCTAAGACTCCGTTGTCTGTCAATCATGGGATATCTCCTGATTGTGAGGGTGCTTCAGTGGACCAAACGTTATACAGGGCAATCATCGGTTCTCTAATATATCTTACCTCTTCTCGACCAGATATCATGTTTGCGGTTTGTCTGTGTGCTTGTTATCAGGCAAATCCTAATGTTCATCATATGTTAGTGGTTAAGAAGATTCTGAGGTATTTGAAAGATACACCGAGCTTAGGGTTATGGTATCCGTGTGAGGATGGTTTTGATCTCACAGCGTATAGTGATTCGGACTATGGAGGATGTAAGAAAGATTTTAAGTCAACATCAGGAGGTTGTCAGTTTCTGGGAAGCAAACTTGTTACCTGGCAGTGTAAGATGTAGTGACCCGGAAATTTCCGACCAAATTTAAACTTTAATCTTTATATGTTTCCGATATGATAAGCAAAGTCTGTAATACTAAAATATCAAAAACTTCAAACTATGTTCATATAATCAATTACCCATTGACTGTGCTAGACGACTCACGAACAACTAATTGTAAATAAATACATATATATTTTAAGTCGAAATATAATTTGAAATCATATTATACAATTTAGTTGTTAGAATTAATGATGTAAAATAATTTAAGATATATAATAAAAATTTGTAATTTAAAAAGAAATTAAATATATAGTAATTTTGAAATATGTAATTATATAGTTTACAAACTTTGATTACATTAATTAGAAATACTTGTTTATTTTTTTTTCCGAGATAATAACAAATATATATATATATATATATATATATATATATATATATATATATATATATATATATATATATATATAAAATAAATAATACATATAGAATTTATAATATTTCATTCTGAGTATTTACATGTTAATATTAAGTTGCTATATTATTATTATTATTATTATTATTAATATTAATTAATTTTATTATTATATTATTATATTATATATAATCTATAGACAGATATTTACATACGCAAATCCCAATTTCACTATCTTCTTTATGTATTCTATTTTGTTCTGCTCGTGATCTTTTGTCTTCCACCATCTTACTACAAGACACATCTTCTTTTCTCATTGAATTTAATAACCATAAATGGAATAGATGATTGATAAATGATTGGTGTGTTTGTATTCTTATATATGTATCGAATCCATATATCATATATTATTATTTATTTCTACATGTCAAGATTCGTTTAGTAAATCCATAAGGCAATAAACTCACAAGATAAGTGATTTCATATTAATACTACACATGTCTTCTTTTACAAAACACCACCTATATTCTTCAAACTCATAACCACCATCAAGTTCCATCCCGTGAACCACCTCACCAACGGAGACAACCTCAAACCCATCGTGGATTATTATTTCTTGATCAACTAAAACCAACACTACCACTTGTGGCTAAACCTGCACCTTCGGTTACTATTTTATGTTCGATAATCGGCTATTTTCTATTGTTGTTAACCAAGAAGCAACACATTAAATCACCACAACACACCACTACCTCGTCCACCTTGTAAACCCTACACAACCATTGCAACCCTTCTTGTTTAAGATACATATGTTAATGTTTTAATAGTTGAACCACCATCACTTCAAACTCAAACACCCATCCTCCTACTTCTCTTCGTTATAAAAAAATCACCGAAACCATAATCATCTTTCTTGCCTCTTCTTTCTTGTTCGAATAAAATCATCAAGACACCCAACAAAAATTCATTCGAATTAATCTGCTGTATTGTTGCAGTTACCTCCTCTTCCTGTTGAGAGACTCGATAAAACCAAACAACTCACAACACCTGCTGATTCGTTGCACTCTAATTTATCTGTTTATCTTTACAATCCGTAACCATAACCACTTGTGTTATAATAATTGTTATGCATATGCATAATATAAAAAGATCCATGTCAATCAATTTGAGGAGAAGATGGCACGTCCTTTTCCTCTTTCCCTTGTGGCCAACACCCAAGTAACCACTTGTGTTATTTAAATTTGCATGCTATACTTCCTGTGAAAAGTGCCAGCTCAACAATCCCTTTATTCCTATCGATCCACTTACATTACACAGCTAGATACGGAGTATATTTTAATATATATAACGCATTTTAATAAAACAAGTGGAACAAGGCAAGTTCCATGGCCGACAAACATGGACCAACGATTGATTTTTTTTTATATAACGCATGGTGATTCACTATTATGATGAGGTATACGAATATGAGGGATAACAATGAGATGGCAGCTATTTTTTTTATTTTCGTTTGATGATTCTATCAGCCAAAAATGAAATTGCTTTTGGATAAAAACGGGACTGCTATGTTTCTTCCTAGGTTCCGGTTTAGAACACAAGACCTCATAGTTGGGCTGGAGATTTGTTAGATAGGCTTGTGTACATTTGGGCCGTGAAGTATAGGTGTTATTGGGCCGAGTTATCCTATCGGATTGCTATTTTATTGATGCCATCGAAACACAACAACAACTAGGTGTTAATATAAGATTAGAATAAAAATGATGATGAGGTTATGCTGGAGGATGAATACAGGGAGCGTTTGGTTATGTTATAACGTGATATTGATATTGATCTTGATTTTGATATTCATATTCATAATTCTCTATTAATTCATTCGTAAATTATAAAGAGATGATGATGAGGAATACTTGAATAGATGATGATGGTTAGATGAACGTATTCGTTGATTATGATATTAATGATGATTAGGGTTAATGTTTAAGATGATGATTAAGTTGATGACGAGATAAACTAATAATAATGAAGATAGATGATTATGATTATGTTAATATAACAATGATAATCGTAAATGGCGGGAAATTAGATGATGATGATGGTTACGTATAATCGAAATAGGGTATGGTATGATAAAATCGTGGTTAAGAAGTTGAGATGATGTATACTAGAGGTTAGAGAAATAAATGATGGTGGATACACAAAATGATAATGACGAGTGTTGATTATGATTATGACCACGTTAATGGTGATTATGAAGACGATGATAATGAATAACAAATTAAATATAAGGATACACAAAATAATAAGACGATGTAGCATGATGATGATTATGATTCGTTAATGATAGATGAAATAACGATAATAATAAATATGGTTAAGGATGTTATCGGGTTAGCGGGACGTCGCGGGCTCAAACCCGGACTTGGGCAATTTTTTTTAGGACGACTTATTTGAGGTAGTAATTCTACTCTATTCATTATTATCATTATTATAATTATTATTATTATTATTATTATTATTATTATTATTATTATTATTATTGTTATTATTATTATTACAATTATTATTATTATCAACATCATTGATATTATTATTGTTATCATTAGTGTTAAAAATATCATTTTTATGAATATCATTTTTATAAATATCATTTAGTAAAAGTATTATTATTATTATTATTATTATTATTATTATTATTAGTTATTTATTATTTTCATTACTATTATTACTTACATAAAAATGTATCTAACACATATATAATACCTATGTTAATCTTATAAACTATTTTGTTTTCAAAATAAAATATTATTATTCATTATTAATTAAATTACATAGACGATATAAATATATTTTAATATAATCTTATATATAAATTTTAACATATCATATATGTTCTAATTAAAATACTTTAATATGAATATGATATATATATATATATATATATATATATATATATATATATATATATATATATATATATATATATATATATATATATATATATATATATATATATAAATATAAATATTAACTACGTAATTAAAATATATAAAATAGATATAATTAATATATTTATTTAGAGTAACATATAAATCATTAATAAAACTAGTATATTAATAATATCAACTTGCTTATTTTTTAATATATATAACTGATTTACGTTCGTGAATCCGAGGCCAACCTTACACTTGTTCAATGATGTTATATGTATTTTTACTACGAAATACAGTATGGTGAGTTTCATTTACCTTTTTACCCTTTACATTTTTGGGCTGAGAATACATGCGCAACTTTTATAATTGTTTTACGAAATAGACACAAGTACCTTAACTGCATTCTATGATAGAATTATCTGGGATTGGGGTTGATTATTATGACACGCATTAGCCCCCGGTTTCCGTTAGAGCGTATGAGCTCCCGAGCCGGGTGGATGGTTTATTATTTATGACATTTTAGCACCGGTTGTCCTATATTTTATATACATGTATTCAGCCATGGGGTGTAAAGACTGGCACAGAGGTTCTATATTTTGAAGGCACGTGTATTCAGCCGTGGGGTGAAAGACCGGCACAGATAATTACTATTATATTTTGAATCCTCACCAGATGTTCTTCATATGAAAGATATTTTTTGTGCAGTTGGAATGGGACTTCTGCACGTTTTATAATATTTAAAATCTTGTGGTCTATTAAAATGGTGAAAATGAAATGATTACTATAAACTAATGAACTCACCAACCTTTTGGTTGACACTTGAAAGCATGTTTATTCTCAGGTATGAAAGAAATCTTCCGCTGTGCATTTACTCATTTTAGAGACATTACATGGAGTCGTTCAAGGCATATAGAGGTCCATTCATCGCGATGGTACCATATGTTATTGTATTCGTTCGGAAGATTTTGGACGGGGTATGACATGTGGTATCAGAGCTGGTATAACGCCGTCCATGTGTGGCGGGTTAGTCATAAAGGAGGTTCTCACAGTATTACCTGTGACAAAGCATTGGCTCTTACTCCTTGCGATCCCTCACGAGGGTTGGCAATTACCGAGAGGCAGGCCCTAAAACCAGTATCTGAGGTACACTCAGTGGTCACCAGGCGGTAAGCTGGGAAGGCACTGGGTGGGACGGTGGTTGTCCCTAACTGTACTACATGTGGTATCAGAGCGGTGGTCTTAGCGAACCAGGTCTGCATTAGTGTGTCTAACAGGTAGTTATTAGGATGCATTAATGAGTCTGCATTAGTGTGTCTAACAGGTAGTTGTTAGGATGCATTAGTGAGTCTGCATTAGTGTGATTAACAGCTAGTTGTTAGGATGCATTAGTGAAGTCTGGACTTCGACCTAGTAGTTTTTAGGTTAAATTATTAAGTCTGGACTTGAACGTAGTCTGCATGTTAAACGTTTTTGCTTACCACCATTTGTCGAAAAATATTTACTTATCATTTTCAGTCTCGACATGTCTTATGGCATTTATTGCATAGATGGTGTACAGACAAAAATTCATATCTTAGCGTATCTGCTAATTCATATCTTAGCGTATCTGTTACCGTAGACTTAATCTGACACGTTTCCTTAATTCCCTTCGTAATCTACGGGATCTTATGTACTATACATAGATATTCTATGTAATTAGAATATCATCTGATATCCGAAAATCATTTCATATCGAAAAATCCTTTATTCAATCGTACGTAATGGAACTCACCACTAGTTCAAGTCCCTCGGATTCTGATACGGAGTTCCACTCCAGCTCCGAAAGCAGCGTCACCAGAATGAACCAATCAATCATCCATCCCCAATTCATCTGATGAGTTCGTAGTCGACTTAATCAATGGAGACAAGAAGAAGGCGATCTTTTCCACCAATCAAATTCCCCTCTTGGCGAAGAACCTGAAACACTTACCAGCGAACCAATCCGAAACACCATTTTCACCCTCATTAACTGAATATCTCGCCATGATTATATACTATCTCAAATTCAAACCTTATACATCCGCTCGTTCCGACCGCCAATCATCACAGAATAATAGAAGAAGTCGACGAGCTTCGCACCCGAGTTGTAGCCTTGAAAAATATGGTGCAAAATGTACCAGCTTCAGCAACATCAACAGTACCACCATCACCAACAGCAACATCCGCATCCCACATCTCAACATCACAATCTGTTCCATGAACATCAACATCATACGGACCATAGATACCAAGGAGTACCAACAGCAATGAACGATGAAGTATTGATCCATAACTTCATTAATATTCTGCGAAGAATATGTGGATCCTAATAATTAATGATGAAGTATTGATCCATAACTTCATTGATATTCTGCGAAGAATATGTGGATCCTAATAGTTTTAGAGATTACTTATTCTAGCTCAAATCGAAAATCAAATGAGTCTAATATTATATTGACTCATTAAATCCATAATTAGATCTGAAGAAAATATATATGTATATATATTTTCATAGAGATTGTGATTAAAAATTCTTTCGTACAACTGTTAATGGTGAAAATATTTTAACGGGTAGGTAATACCCGAGGAATATTTAGATTTCACAATAATCAGTTACACGGTACATTCTTTCAAATCTGATTCAACAGTCATTTCCCATCCTACTTATATTCACAGATATATGAATCCGTTCACCACAGAATAACCATTTCCATTCAAATTTCATATTTGGATTTTGACCTATCAGAATCCAACAGGTGGCATAATGAAGAAAACATTTGACGGAATAAAATTTGTTGGAAACAAACAAATTAACTATGAGAAATTTTGTTAAGAATCCACGCTAACAAAATCCTAGCTAATTGTTCCTAGCTAACTGTGGACTAATCAACTGAGGACTACCAACAGTGGACAATTAAAATGAATTAAAATATTGATTATAACGTATGAAACTAAATAATTCTTCAAGCTTGCCACTTAATTTTTCATCTTAAACCTCATTTGTATCTCGACGATTACAATCTGCGTTTAAACCTTTCATGATTCTTGAAAATACCTCAATCGAGAGAATGAACCAACCGCACTTCATCTACGGAAGAAAAGATTTTCGCATATAGTTATGCATCTGAAAAATTCTCGGAACCTGTATAAATGTTTAACACGTATCTGTGCTAGCTTCTTTGGCATTGTTATTTCCGAAAATAACAACGCAATTTCTTTTCAAATTAGCCAATTTTGTGACAGCTCTAACTAATCAACTTCAAGTTATTTATTCGAATAAGCCCTATTATAAAGATTACCCCTTCATCTTTGTTACCGGGGAACCGTTTATATTCCACCACATTAGCATTAAACTTACCAGCAACTTCACTACTCATTGACTTAAGTCTATCCGAAGAATTATTATATTTGTTCATTAAAACCATATCATATACTCATCCATATCTTATAACGAGAATTGCCATACCAATTACAGGAAATCAGCAATCAGTATTTTGAATCTCGTAGCATTTCTACATTAACAGTTATATGTATACATATAACATTTATCTCATAGAATTATGAACTTTCATTCTAAAATTCTGAAAAGTACTCTAACTTATGAATCAGATCTCTGAGTTCTAAAAAATGAATCGAGCAAATATGAAGGAAACAAGGACAAATACAAGGACCAAACCCTGTATTTAAAGAATCCATATGATTCTGTTTCTGATTAAATCTTTAGCGAATACCTTACTCCTTAACCAATCTAAATCATCGTGAATGAATTTCTTCATCACAATTTGATTATGAAATCCTAAGATATCATCGTATCTTTCTTTATTAATATCCTCAATATTTCTGAAGATATCTTCATAAATATTCTCGTTCGATATTAATTATCTCTCTACGCTATCCGTATTATATCATAAAAGGAAACTGTTTTAGTTTCTATATTCTGCAAACCTTTGAATTTAAAATATGAATGTTTTTGAAGTAGTGTTGGGAACTGATGCATGAGTTAGTATAATATAATGACACTTGATCAACGTGAT